>NW_028270173.1:18353714-18508714 GCF_037043375.1 Chiloscyllium plagiosum | reverse complement strand
ACCCCTGCACTTATTTTCTATGTTTCGATGTTAAATGCATGGCTCAGAGATTGACGTGAGTTGGAAGTAACCCTGCGATTAACTGTTCATCCTCATAATTTTATAAACATCAAGAAATTGTTGGCAAAGTGTTTCGACGTTGACAGTGGAGCTGATGCAGCGTACAGTAAAGTCACCACCGTCCTCCAGGAGCACTGCTCTCTGATGAGGGAGCGATCGATGGGTGGTAGTTGAACCTGAGGGGATGAGCTTGAAAAGGGGAATCTTTCATGCTGAGTCCATTTGGCTGTGGGAATTGAAGCCAGGCTGTTGGATTTGTGTTGTATTACAGGCCAGCGTGTGAACCAGTTTGTAGGAGGCAGGTAATGAGAGCGCGTGGATCAGCAGTGGACGAAGTTGAACACAGATGGTAGGACACAAGGAAATGGCTGTTTTACAGCAGCAGCGGATTACTTTACAGATAGATATTCAAACATGAAAACAACAATAACTAATATCTGAATCATCTCCACAGAGGTAGCAGAATGATCTAAAGAAGAATTCAAATTGACAACAAATCAAAATTTCACATAAGAACATTCTATCTAATACCAATGAAACAGAGGGCGCCGCCGTCCAATCCTCGGTAGTATAGTGGTTAGTATCCCCGCCTGTCACGCGGGAGACCGGGGTTCAATTCCCCGCCGGGGAGTCGGTGGCACTTTGAGGGGTCAGCTCCATATCTCAACTCCGGAGTGCCGTATTCAAGTCCCGTTTGCTCCAAAGGTGTGCATTCACATGTCCGAGCAGTCTGCTCTTGTAAACAATCTGACCAACAAACAAAACCGAAAATTGTCTCAATTCTGCTCTCCCTGGCAAACATACACTTTCATCTATCCAGGCACCCATTCGAGACTTCCTGCTTTTTGACGACAAATGAAAAATGCCGTCCTGAAGAATGGTCACTGGACCAGAAACGTTGACTGCGTTCTTCCCCCACTCTCACCCCCACTCCAGATGCTGACTTTCTCCAGAAATTTCTGTTTCCCATTCTGATTTTCTTGTTACTTCGTCCCGTCAGTGGGCATATAACTCCCGCGCAAACGGAGTGCAAATGAAAACCTTTAAGCAACCGGTAGCGACAAATGAATGTGAGGTTTTTTTACACCCTCCCTCACATCAAAAAGGGGTCAGTTCCCCTCAGAGATTGGACCCGATCCTGCGATTAAGGTGATGCAACACCATCCCCTGCTGCTGGCAGACTGTACTACACCCACAGTGGAAAGTCAAAGTCATCTGAGAAGCATTTTTGTCTGCTCTTCTCGATAGAAGGACAAAGCCCAGTGGCTGGGTTAACATGTAGGTCAACACAGAGGTAAGGTTGAGAAAGCAGAACCTTCACTGTGGTCTGCTGCACGTGCAGGAACTGAACCTACACTGTTGGCATCATAGAATCACCACAGTGTGGAAGCAGGCCATTCAGACGGACAAGTCCACACCGACCCTTCTGAAGAGAAACCCATGCAGATCCACGTTCAGTCATGATGATATTGAATGGTGGTGCTGTCTTGAAGGGCTGAATGGCACAAGTGAGGACTGCAGTTGCTGGAAATCAGAGTCTCGATTAGAGTGGTGCTGGAAAAGCAACGCAAGTCGGGCAGCATCCTGATTTTCCTGCTCCTCGGATTCTGCCTGAATTGAAGGGCTGAATGGCCTACCCCTGCACTTATTTTCTATGTTTCGATGTTAAATGCATGGCTCAGAGATTGACGTGAGTTGGAAGTAACCCTGCGATTAACTGTTCATCCTCATGATTTTATAAACATCAAGAAATTGTTGGCAAAGTGTTTCGACGTTGACAGTGGAGCTGATGCAGCGTACAGTAAAGTCACCACCGTCCTCCAGGAGCACTGCTCTCTGATGAGGGAGCGATCGATGGGTGGTAGTTGAACCTGAGGGGATGAGCTTGAAAAGGGGAATCTTTCATGCTGAGTCCATTTGGCTGTGGGAATTGAAGCCAGGCTGTTGGATTTGTGTTGTATTACAGGCCAGCGTGTGAACCAGTTTGTAGGAGGCAGGTAATGAGAGCGCGTGGATCAGCAGTGGACGAAGTTGAACACAGATGGTAGGACACAAGGAAATGGCTGTTTTACAGCAGCAGCGGATTACTTTACAGATAGATATTCAAACATGAAAACAACAATAACTAATATCTGAATCATCTCCACAGAGGTAGCAGAATGATCTAAAGAAGAATTCAAATTGACAACAAATCAAAATTTCACATAAGAACATTCTATCTAATACCAATGAAACAGAGAGCGACGCCGTCCAATCCTCGGTAGTATAGTGGTTAGTATCCCCGCCTGTCACGCGGGAGACCGGGGTTCAATTCCCCGCCGGGGAGTCGGTGGGATTTTGAGGGGTCAGCTCCATATCTCAACCCCGGAGTGCCGTATTCAAGTCCCGTTTGCTCCAAAGGTGTGCATTCACATGTCCGAGCAGTCTGCTCTTGTAAACAATCTGACCAACAAACAAAACCGAAAATTGTCTCAATTCTGCTCTCCCTGGCAAACTTACACTTTCATCTATCCAGGCACCCATTCGAGACTTCCTGCTTTTTGACGACAAATGAAAAATGCCGTCCTGAAGAATGGTCACTGGACCAGAAACGTTGACTGCGTTCTTCCCCCACTCACACCCCCACTCCAGATGCTGACTTTCTCCAGCAATTTCTGTTTCCCATTCTGATTTTCTTGTTACTTCGTCCCGTCAGTGGGCATATAACTCCCGCGCAAACGGAGTGCAAATGAAAACCTTTAAGCAACCGGTAGCGACAAATGAATGTGAGGTTTTTTTACACCCTCCCTCACATCAAAAAGGGGTCAGTCCCCCTCAGAGATTGGAGCCGATCCTGCGATTAAGGTGATGCAACACCATCCCCTGCTGCTGGCAGACTGTACTACACCCACAGTGGAAAGTCAAAGTCATCTGAGAAGCATTTTTGTCTGCTCTTCTCGACAGAAGGACAAAGCCCAGTGGCTGGGTTAACATGTAGGTCAACACAGAGGCTAGGTTGAGAAAGCAGAACCTTCACTGTGGTCTGCTGCACGTGCAGGAACTGAACCTACACTGTTGGCATCATAGAATCACCACAGTGTGGAAGCAGGCCATTCAGACGGACAAGTCCACACCGACCCTTCTGAAGAGAAACCCATGCAGATCCACGTTCAGTCATGATGATATTGAATGGTGGTGCTGTCTTGAAGGGCTGAATGGCACAAGTGAGGACTGCAGTTGCTGGAAATCAGAGTCTCGATTAGAGTGGTGCTGGAAAAGCAACGCAAGTCGGACAGCATCCTGATTTTCCTGCTCCTCGGATTCTGCCTGAATTGAAGGGCTGAATGGCCTACCCCTGCACTTATTTTCTATGTTTCGATGTTAAATGCATGGCTCAGAGATTGACGTGAGTTGGAAGTAACCCTGCGATTAACTGTTCATCCTCATGATTTTATAAACATCAAGAAATTGTTGGCAAAGTGTTTCGACGTTGACAGTGGAGCTGATGCAGCGTACAGTAAAGTCACCACCGTCCTCCAGGAGCACTGCTCTCTGATGAGGGAGCGATCGATGGGTGGTAGTTGAACCTGAGGGGATGAGCTTGAAAAGGGGAATCTTTCATGCTGAGTCCATTTGGCTGTGGGAATTGAAGCCAGGCTGTTGGATTTGTGTTGTATTACAGGCCAGCGTGTGAACCAGTTTGTAGGAGGCAGGTAATGAGAGCGCGTGGATCAGCAGTGGACGAAGTTGAACACAGATGGTAGGACACAAGGAAATGGCTGTTTTACAGCAGCAGCGGATTACTTTACAGATAGATATTCAAACATGAAAACAACAATAACTAATATCTGAATCATCTCCACAGAGGTAGCAGAATGATCTAAAGAAGAATTCAAATTGACAACAAATCAAAATTTCACATAAGAACATCCAATGAAACAGAGGGCGACGCCGTCCAATCCTCGGTAGTATAGTGGTTAGTATCCCCGCCTGTCACGCGGGAGACCGGGGTTCAATTCCCCGCCGGGGAGTCGGTGGCATTTTGAGGGGTCAGCTCCATATGTCAACCCCGGAGTGCCGTATTCAAGTCCCGTTTGCTCCAAAGGTGTGCATTCACATGTCCGAGCAGTCTGCTCTTGTAAACAATCTGACCAACAAACAAAACCGAAAATTGTCTCAATTCTGCTCTCCCTGGCAAACTGACACTTTCATCTATCCAGGCACCCATTCGAGACTTCCTGCTTTTTGACGACAAATGAAAAATGCCGTCCTGAAGAATGGTCACTGGACCAGAAACGTTGACTGCGTTCTTCCCCCACTCTCACCCCCACTCCAGATGCTGACTTTCTCCAGCAATTTCTGTTTCCCATTCTGATTTTCTTGTTACTTCGTCCCGTCAGTGGGCATATAACTCCCGCGCAAACGGAGTGCAAATGAAAACCTTTAAGCAACCGGTAGCGACAAATGAATGTGAGGTTTTTTTACACCCTCCCTCACATCAAAAAGGGGTCAGTCCCCCTCAGAGATTGGACCCGATCCTGCGATGAAGGTGATGCAACACCATCCCCTGCTGCTGGCAGACTGTACTACACCCACAGTGGAAAGTCAAAGTCATCTGAGAAGCATTTTTGTCTGCTCTTCTCGATAGAAGGACAAAGCCCAGTGGCTGGGTTAACATGTAGGTCAACACAGAGGCAAGGTTGAGAAAGCAGAACCTTCACTGTGGTCTGCTGCACGTGCAGGAACTGAACCTACACTGTTGGCATCATAGAATCACCACAGTGTGGAAGCAGGCCATTCAGACGGACAAGTCCACACCGACCCTTCTGAAGAGAAACCCATGCAGATCCACGTTCAGTCATGATGATATTGAATGGTGGTGCTGTCTTGAAGGGCTGAATGGCACAAGTGAGGACTGCAGTTGCTGGAAATCAGAGTCTCGATTAGAGTGGTGCTGGAAAAGCAACGCAAGTCAGACAGCATCCTGATTTTCCTGCTCCTCGGATTCTGCCTGAATTGAAGGGCTGAATGGCCTACCCCGGCACTTATTTTCTATGTTTCGATGTTAAATGCATGGCTCAGAGATTGACGTGAGTTGGAAGTAACCCTGCGGTTACCTGTTCATCCTCATGATTTTATAAACATCAAGAAATTGTTGGCAAAGTGTTTCGACGTTGACAGTGGAGCTGATGCAGCGTACAGTAAAGTCACCACCGTCCTCCAGGAGCACTGCTCTCTGATGAGGGAGCGATCGATGGGTGGTAGTTGAACCTGAGGGGATGAGCTTGAAAAGGGGAATCTTTCATGCTGAGTCCATTTGGCTGTGGGAATTGAAGCCAGGCTGTTGGATTTGTGTTGTATTACAGGCCAGCGTGTGAACCAGTTTGTAGGAGGCAGGTAATGAGAGCGCGTGGATCAGCAGTGGACGAAGTTGAACACAGATGGTAGGACACAAGGAAATGGCTGTTTTACAGCAGCAGCGGATTACTTTACAGATAGATATTCAAACATGAAAACAACAATAACTAATATCTGAATCATCTCCACAGAGGTAGCAGAATGATCTAAAGAAGAATTCAAATTGACAACAAATCAAAATTTCACATAAGAACATCCAATGAAACAGATGGCGACGCCGTCCAATCCTCGGTAGTATAGTGGTTAGTATCCCCGCCTGTCACGCGGGAGACCGGGGTTCAATTCCCCGCCGGGGAGTCGGTGGCATTTTGAGGGGTCAGCTCCATATCTCAACCCCGGAGTGGCGTATTCAAGTCCCGTTTGCTCCAAAGGTGTGCATTCACATGTCCGAGCAGTCTGCTCTTGTAAACAATCTGACCAACAAACAAAACCGAAAATTGTCTCAATTCTGCTCTCCCTGGCAAACTGACACTTTCATCTATCCAGGCACCCATTCGAGACTTCCTGCTTTTTGACGACAAATGAAAAATGCCGTCCTGAAGAATGGTCACTGGACCAGAAACGTTGACTGCGTTCTTCCCCCACTCTCACCCCCACTCCAGATGCTGACTTTCTCCAGCAATTTCTGTTTCCCATTCTGATTTTCTTGTTACTTCGTCCCGTCAGTGGGCATATAACTCCCGCGCAAACGGAGTGCAAATGAAAACCTTTAAGCAACCGGTAGCGACAAATGAATGTGAGGTTTTTTTACACCCTCCCTCACATCAAAAAGGGGTCAGTCCCCCTCAGAGATTGGACCCGATCCTGCGATTAAGGTGATGCAACACCATCCCCTGCTGCTGGCAGACTGTACTACACCCACAGTGGAAAGTCAAAGTCATCTGAGAAGCATTTTTGTCTGCTCTTCTCGATAGAAGGACAAAGCCCAGTGGCTGGGTTAACATGTAGGTCAACACAGAGGCAAGGTTGAGAAAGCAGAACCTTCACTGTGGTCTGCTGCACGTGCAGGAACTGAACCTACACTGTTGGCATCATAGAATCACCACAGTGTGGAAGCAGGCCATTCAGACGGACAAGTCCACACCGACCCTTCTGAAGCGAAACCCATGCAGATCCACGTTCAGTCATGATGATATTGAATGGTGGTGCTGTCTTGAAGGGCTGAATGGCACAAGTGAGGACTGCAGTTGCTGGAAATCAGAGTCTCGATTAGAGTGGTGCTGGAAAAGCAACGCAAGTCAGACAGCATCCTGATTTTCCTGCTCCTCGGATTCTGCCTGAATTGAAGGGCTGAATGGCCTACCCCTGCACTTATTTTCTATGTTTCGATGTTAAATGCATGGCTCAGAGATTGACGTGAGTTGGAAGTAACCCTGCGATTAACTGTTCATTCTCATGATTTTATAAACATCAAGAAATTGTTGGCAAAGTGTTTCGACGTTGACAGTGGAGCTGATGCAGCGTACAGTAAAGTCACCACCGTCCTCCAGGAGCACTGCTCTCTGATGAGGGAGCGATCGATGGGTGGTAGTTGAACCTGAGGGGATGAGCTTGAAAAGGGGAATCTTTCATGCTGAGTCCATTTGGCTGTGGGAATTGAAGCCAGGCTGTTGGATTTGTGTTGTATTACAGGCCAGCGTGTGAACCAGTTTGTAGGAGGCAGGTAATGAGAGCGCGTGGATCAGCAGTGGACGAAGTTGAACACAGATGGTAGGACGCAAGGAAATGGCTGTTTTACAGCAGCAGCGGATTACTTTACAGATAGATATTCAAACATGAAAACAACAATAACTAATATCTGAATCATCTCCACAGAGGTAGCAGAATGATCTAAAGAAGAATTCAAATTGACAACAAATCAAAATTTCGCATAAGAACATCCAATGAAACAGAGGGCGACGCCGTCCAATCCTCGGTAGTATAGTGGTTAGTATCCCCGCCTGTCACGCGGGAGACCGGGGTTCAATTCCCCGCCGGGGAGTCGGTGGCATTTTGAGGGGTCAGCTCCATATCTCAACCCCGGAGTGCCGTATTCAAGTCCCGTTTGCTCCAAAGGTGTGCATTCACATGTCCGAGCAGTCTGCTCTTGTAAACAATCTGACCAACAAACAAAACCGAAAATTGTCTCAATTCTGCTCTCCCTGGCAAACTGACACTTTCATCTATCCAGGCACCCATTCGAGACTTCCTGCTTTTTGACGACAAATGAAAAATGCCGTCCTGAAGAATGGTCACTGGACCAGAAACGTTGACTGCGTTCTTCCCCCACTCTTACCCCCACTCCAGATGCTGACTTTCTCCAGCAATTTCTGTTTCCCATTCTGATTTTCTTGTTACTTCGTCCCGTCAGTGGGCATATAACTCCCGCGCAAACGGAGTGCAAATGAAAACCTTTAAGCAACCGGTAGCGACAAATGAATGTGAGGTTTTTTTACACCCTCCCTCACATCAAAAAGGGGTCAGTCCCCCTCAGAGATTGGACCCGATCCTGCGATTAAGGTGATGCAACACCATCCCCTGCTGCTGGCAGACTGTACTACACCCACAGTGGAAAGTCAAAGTCATCTGAGAAGCATTTTTGTCTGCTCTTCTCGATAGAAGGACAAAGCCCAGTGGCTGGGTTAACATGTAGGTCAACACAGAGGCAAGGTTGAGAAAGCAGAACCTTCACTGTGGTCTGCTGCACGTGCAGGAACTGAACCTACACTGTTGGCATCATAGAATCACCACAGTGTGGAAGCAGGCCATTCAGACGGACAAGTCCACACCGACCCTTCTGAAGAGAAACCCATGCAGATCCACGTTCAGTCATGATGATATTGAATGGTGGTGCTGTCTTGAAGGGCTGAATGGCACAAGTGAGGACTGCAGTTGCTGGAAATCAGAGTCTCGATTAGAGTGGTGCTGGAAAAGCAACGCAAGTCAGACAGCATCCTGATTTTCCTGCTCCTCGGATTCTGCCTGAATTGAAGGGCTGAATGGCCTACCCCGGCACTTATTTTCTATGTTTCGATGTTAAATGCATGGCTCAGAGATTGACGTGAGTTGGAAGTAACCCTGCGATTAACTGTTCATCCTCATGATTTTATAAACATCAAGAAATTGTTGGCAAAGTGTTTCGACGTTGACAGTGGTGCTGATGCAGCGTACAGTAAAGTCACCACCGTCCTCCAGGAGCACTGCTCTCTGATGAGGGAGCGATCGATGGGTGGTAGTTGAACCTGAGGGGATGAGCTTGAAAAGGGGAATCTTTCATGCTGAGTCCATTTGGCTGTGGGAATTGAAGCCAGGCTGTTGGATTTGTGTTGTATTACAGGCCAGCGTGTGAACCAGTTTGTAGGAGGCAGGTAATGAGAGCGCGTGGATCAGCAGTGGACGAAGTTGAACACAGATGGTAGGACACAACGAAATGGCTGTTTTACAGCAGCAGCGGATTACTTTACAGATAGATATTCAAACATGAAAACAACAATAACTAATATCTGAATCATCTCCACAGAGGTAGCAGAATGATCTAAAGAAGAATTCAAATTGACAACAAATCAAAATTTCACATAAGAACATCCAATGAAACAGAGGGCGACGCCGTCCAATCCTCGGTAGTATAGTGGTTAGTATCCCCGCCTGTCACGCGGGAGACCGGGGTTCCATTCCCCGCCGGGGAGTCGGTGGCATTTTGAGGGGTCAGCTCCATATCTCAACCCCGGAGTGGCGTATTCAAGTCCCGTTTGCTCCAAAGGTGTGCATTCACATGTCCGAGCAGTCTGCTCTTGTAAACAATCTGACCAACAAACAAAACCGAAAATTGTCTCAATTCTGCTCTCCCTGGCAAACTGACACTTTCATCTCTCCAGGCACCCATTCGAGACTTCCTGCTTTTTGACGACAAATGAAAAATGCCGTCCTGAAGAATGGTCACTGGACCAGAAACGTTGACTGCGTTCTTCCCCCACTCTCACCCCCACTCCAGATGCTGACTTTCTCCAGCAATTTCTGTTTCCCATTCTGATTTTCTTGTTACTTCGTCCCGTCAGTGGGCATATAACTCCCGCGCAAACGGAGTGCAAATGAAAACCTTTAAGCAACCGGTAGCGACAAATGAATGTGAGGTTTTTTTACACCCTCCCTCACATCAAAAAGGGGTCAGTCCCCCTCAGAGATTGGACCCGATCCTGCGATTAAGGTGATGCAACACCATCCCCTGCTGCTGGCAGACTGTACTACACCCACAGTGGAAAGTCAAAGTCATCTGAGAAGCATTTTTGTCTGCTCTTCTCGATAGAAGGACAAAGCCCAGTGGCTGGGTTAACATGTAGGTCAACACAGAGGCAAGGTTGAGAAAGCAGAACCTTCACTGTGGCCTGCTGCACGTGCAGGAACTGAACCTACACTGTTGGCATCATAGAATCACCACAGTGTGGAAGCAGGCCATTCAGACGGACAAGTCCACACCGACCCTTCTGAAGCGAAACCCATGCAGATCCACGTTCAGTCATGATGATATTGAATGGTGGTGCTGTCTTGAAGGGCTGAATGGCACAAGTGAGGACTGCAGTTGCTGGAAATCAGAGTCTCGATTAGAGTGGTGCTGGAAAAGCAACGCAAGTCAGACAGCATCCTGATTTTCCTGCTCCTCGGATTCTGCCTGAATTGAAGGGCTGAATGGCCTACCCCTGCACTTATTTTCTATGTTTCGATGTTAAATGCATGGCTCAGAGATTGACGTGAGTTGGAAGTAACCCTGCGATTAACTGTTCATTCTCATGATTTTATAAACATCAAGAAATTGTTGGCAAAGTGTTTCGACGTTGACAGTGGAGCTGATGCAGCGTACAGTAAAGTCACCACCGTCCTCCAGGAGCACTGCTCTCTGATGAGGGAGCGATCGATGGGTGGTAGTTGAACCTGAGGGGATGAGCTTGAAAAGGGGAATCTTTCATGCTGAGTCCATTTGGCTGTGGGAATTGAAGCCAGGCTGTTGGATTTGTGTTGTATTACAGGCCAGCGTGTGAACCAGTTTGTAGGAGGCAGGTAATGAGAGCGCGTGGATCAGCAGTGGACGAAGTTGAACACAGATGGTAGGACGCAAGGAAATGGCTGTTTTACAGCAGCAGCGGATTACTTTACAGATAGATATTCAAACATGAAAACAACAATAACTAATATCTGAATCATCTCCACAGAGGTAGCAGAATGATCTAAAGAAGAATTCAAATTGACAACAAATCAAAATTTCGCATAAGAACATCCAATGAAACAGAGGGCGACGCCGTCCAATCCTCGGTAGTATAGTGGTTAGTATCCCCGCCTGTCACGCGGGAGACCGGGGTTCAATTCCCCGCCGGGGAGTCGGTGGCATTTTGAGGGGTCAGCTCCATATCTCAACCCCGGAGTGCCGTAATCAAGTCCCGTTTGCTCCAAAGGTGTGCATTCACATGTCCGAGCAGTCTGCTCTTGTAAACAATCTGACCAACAAACAAAACCGAAAATTGTCTCAATTCTGCTCTCCCTGGCAAACTGACACTTTCATCTATCCAGGCACCCATTCGAGACTTCCTGCTTTTTGACGACAAATGAAAAATGCCGTCCTGAAGAATGGTCACTGGACCAGAAACGTTGACTGCGTTCTTCCCCCACTCTCACCCCCACTCCAGATGCTGACTTTCTCCAGCAATTTCTGTTTCCCATTCTGATTTTCTTGTTACTTCGTCCCGTCAGTGGGCATATAACTCCCGCGCAAACGGAGTGCAAATGAAAACCTTTAAGCAACCGGTAGCGACAAATGAATGTGAGGTTTTTTTACACCCTCCCTCACATCAAAAAGGGGTCAGTCCCCCTCAGAGATTGGACCCGATCCTGCGATTAAGGTGATGCAACACCATCCCCTGCTGCTGGCAGACTGTACTACACCCACAGTGGAAAGTCAAAGTCATCTGAGAAGCATTTTTGTCTGCTCTTCTCGATAGAAGGACAAAGCCCAGTGGCTGGGTTAACATGTAGGTCAACACAGAGGCAAGGTTGAGAAAGCAGAACCTTCACTGTGGTCTGCTGCACGTGCAGGAAGTGAACCTACACTGTTGGCATCATAGAATCACCACAGTGTGGAAGCAGGCCATTCAGACGGACAAGTCCACACCGACCCTTCTGAAGAGAAACCCATGCAGATCCACGTTCAGTCATGATGATATTGAATGGTGGTGCTGTCTTGAAGGGCTGAATGGCACAAGTGAGGACTGCAGTTGCTGGAAATCAGAGTCTCGATTAGAGTGGTGCTGGAAAAGCAACGCAAGTCAGACAGCATCCTGATTTTCCTGCTCCTCGGATTCTGCCTGAATTGAAGGGCTGAATGGCCTACCCCGGCACTTATTTTCTATGTTTCGATGTTAAATGCATGGCTCAGAGATTGACGTGAGTTGGAAGTAACCCTGCGATTAACTGTTCATCCTCATGATTTTATAAACATCAAGAAATTGTTGGCAAAGTGTTTCGACGTTGACAGTGGTGCTGATGCAGCGTACAGTAAAGTCACCACCGTCCTCCAGGAGCACTGCTCTCTGATGAGGGAGCGATCGATGGGTGGTAGTTGAACCTGAGGGGATGAGCTTGAAAAGGGGAATCTTTCATGCTGAGTCCATTTGGCTGTGGGAATTGAAGCCAGGCTGTTGGATTTGTGTTGTATTACAGGCCAGCGTGTGAACCAGTTTGTAGGAGGCAGGTAATGAGAGCGCGTGGATCAGCAGTGGACGAAGTTGAACACAGATGGTAGGACACAACGAAATGGCTGTTTTACAGCAGCAGCGGATTACTTTACAGATAGATATTCAAACATGAAAACAACAATAACTAATATCTGAATCATCTCCACAGAGGTAGCAGAATGATCTAAAGAAGAATTCAAATTGACAACAAATCAAAATTTCACATAAGAACATTCTATCTAATACCAATGAAACAGAGGGCGACGCCGTCCAATCCTCGGTAGTTTAGTGGTTAGTATCCCCGCCTGTCACACGGGAGACCGGGGTTCCATTCCCCGCCGGGGAGTCGGTGGCATTTTGAGGGGTCAGCTCCATATCTCAACCCCGGAGTGGCGTATTCAAGTCCCGTTTGCTCCAAAGGTGTGCATTCACATGTCCGAGCAGTCTGCTCTTGTAAACAATCTGACCAACAAACAAAACCGAAAATTGTCTCAATTCTGCTCTCCCTGGCAAACTGACACTTTCATCTCTCCAGGCACCCATTCGAGACTTCCTGCTTTTTGACGACAAATGAAAAATGCCGTCCTGAAGAATGGTCACTGGACCAGAAACGTTGACTGCGTTCTTCCCCCACTCTCACCCCCACTCCAGATGCTGACTTTCTCCAGCAATTTCTGTTTCCCATTCTGATTTTCTTGTTACTTCGTCCCGTCAGTGGGCATATAACTCCCGCGCAAACGGAGTGCAAATGAAAACCTTTAAGCAACCGGTAGCGACAAATGAATGTGAGGTTTTTTTACACCCTCCCTCACATCAAAAAGGGGTCAGTCCCCCTCAGAGATTGGACCCGATCCTGCGATTAAGGTGATGCAACACCATCCCCTGCTGCTGGCAGACTGTACTACACCCACAGTGGAAAGTCAAAGTCATCTGAGAAGCATTTTTGTCTGCTCTTCTCGATAGAAGGACAAAGCCCAGTGGCTGGGTTAACATGTAGGTCAACACAGAGGCAAGGTTGAGAAAGCAGAACCTTCACTGTGGCCTGCTGCACGTGCAGGAACTGAACCTACACTGTTGGCATCATAGAATCACCACAGTGTGGAAGCAGGCCATTCAGACGGACAAGTCCACACCGACCCTTCTGAAGCGAAACCCATGCAGATCCACGTTCAGTCATGATGATATTGAATGGTGGTGCTGTCTTGAAGGGCTGAATGGCACAAGTGAGGACTGCAGTTGCTGGAAATCAGAGTCTCGATTAGAGTGGTGCTGGAAAAGCAACGCAAGTCAGACAGCATCCTGATTTTCCTGCTCCTCGGATTCTGCCTGAATTGAAGGGCTGAATGGCCTACCCCTGCACTTATTTTCTATGTTTCGATGTTAAATGCATGGCTCAGAGATTGACGTGAGTTGGAAGTAACCCTGCGATTAACTGTTCATTCTCATGATTTTATAAACATCAAGAAATTGTTGGCAAAGTGTTTCGACGTTGACAGTGGAGCTGATGCAGCGTACAGTAAAGTCACCACCGTCCTCCAGGAGCACTGCTCTCTGATGAGGGAGCGATCGATGGGTGGTAGTTGAACCTGAGGGGATGAGCTTGAAAAGGGGAATCTTTCATGCTGAGTCCATTTGGCTGTGGGAATTGAAGCCAGGCTGTTGGATTTGTGTTGTATTACAGGCCAGCGTGTGAACCAGTTTGTAGGAGGCAGGTAATGAGAGCGCGTGGATCAGCAGTGGACGAAGTTGAACACAGATGGTAGGACGCAAGGAAATGGCTGTTTTACAGCAGCAGCGGATTACTTTACAGATAGATATTCAAACATGAAAACAACAATAACTAATATCTGAATCATCTCCACAGAGGTAGCAGAATGATCTAAAGAAGAATTCAAATTGACAACAAATCAAAATTTCGCATAAGAACATCCAATGAAACAGAGGGCGACGCCGTCCAATCCTCGGTAGTATAGTGGTTAGTATCCCCGCCTGTCACGCGGGAGACCGGGGTTCAATTCCCCGCCGGGGAGTCGGTGGCATTTTGAGGGGTCAGCTCCATATCTCAACCCCGGAGTGCCGTATTCAAGTCCCGTTTGCTCCAAAGGTGTGCATTCACATGTCCGAGCAGTCTGCTCTTGTAAACAATCTGACCAACAAACAAAACCGAAAATTGTCTCAATTCTGCTCTCCCTGGCAAACTGACACTTTCATCTATCCAGGCACCCATTCGAGACTTCCTGCTTTTTGACGACAAATGAAAAATGCCGTCCTGAAGAATGGTCACTGGACCAGAAACGTTGACTGCGTTCTTCCCCCACTCTCACCCCCACTCCAGATGCTGACTTTCTCCAGCAATTTCTGTTTCCCATTCTGATTTTCTTGTTACTTCGTCCCGTCAGTGGGCATATAACTCCCGCGCAAACGGAGTGCAAATGAAAACCTTTAAGCAACCGGTAGCGACAAATGAATGTGAGGTTTTTTTACACCCTCCCTCACATCAAAAAGGGGTCAGTCCCCCTCAGAGATTGGACCCGATCCTGCGATTAAGGTGATGCAACACCATCCCCTGCTGCTGGCAGACTGTACTACACCCACAGTGGAAAGTCAAAGTCATCTGAGAAGCATTTTTGTCTGCTCTTCTCGATAGAAGGACAAAGCCCAGTGGCTGGGTTAACATGTAGGTCAACACAGAGGCAAGGTTGAGAAAGCAGAACCTTCACTGTGGTCTGCTGCACGTGCAGGAAGTGAACCTACACTGTTGGCATCATAGAATCACCACAGTGTGGAAGCAGGCCATTCAGACGGACAAGTCCACACCGACCCTTCTGAAGAGAAACCCATGCAGATCCACGTTCAGTCATGATGATATTGAATGGTGGTGCTGTCTTGAAGGGCTGAATGGCACAAGTGAGGACTGCAGTTGCTGGAAATCAGAGTCTCGATTAGAGTGGTGCTGGAAAAGCAACGCAAGTCAGACAGCATCCTGATTTTCCTGCTCCTCGGATTCTGCCTGAATTGAAGGGCTGAATGGCCTACCCCGGCACTTATTTTCTATGTTTCGATGTTAAATGCATGGCTCAGAGATTGACGTGAGTTGGAAGTAACCCTGCGATTATCTGTTCATCCTCATGATTTTATAAACATCAAGAAATTGTTGGCAAAGTGTTTCGACGTTGACAGTGGAGCTGATGCAGCGTACAGTAAAGTCACCACCGTCCTCCAGGAGCACTGCTCTCTGATGAGGGAGCGATCGATGGGTGGTAGTTGAACCTGAGGGGATGAGCTTGAAAAGGGGAATCTTTCATGCTGAGTCCATTTGGCTGTGGGAATTGAAGCCAGGCTGTTGGATTTGTGTTGTATTACAGGCCAGCGTGTGAACCAGTTTGTAGGAGGCAGGTAATGAGAGCGCGTGGATCAGCAGTGGACGAAGTTGAACACAGATGGTAGGACACAAGGAAATGGCTGTTTTACAGCAGCAGCGGATTACTTTACAGATAGATATTCAAACATGAAAACAACAATAACTAATATCTGAATCATCTCCACAGAGGTAGCAGAATGATCTAAAGAAGAATTCAAATTGACAACAAATCAAAATTTCACATAAGAACATCCAATGAAACAGAGGGCGACGCCGTCCAATCCTCGGTAGTATAGTGGTTAGTATCCCCGCCTGTCACGCGGGAGACCGGGGTTCAATTCCCCGCCGGGGAGTCGGTGGCATTTTGAGGGGTCAGCTCCATATCTCAACCCCGGAGTGCCGTATTCAAGTCCCGTTTGCTCCAAAGGTGTGCATTCACACGTCCGAGCAGTCTGCTCTTGTAAACAATCTGACCAACAAACAAAACCGAAAATTGTCTCAATTCTGCTCTCCCTGGCAAACTGACACTTTCATCTATCCAGGCACCCATTCGAGACTTCCTGCTTTTTGACGACAAATGAAAAATGCCGTCCTGAAGAATGGTCACTGGACCAGAAACGTTGACTGCGTTCTTCCCCCACTCTCACCCCCACTCCAGATGCTGACTTTCTCCAGCAATTTCTGTTTCCCATTCTGATTTTCTTGTTACTTCGTCCCGTCAGTGGGCATATAACTCCCGCGCAAACGGAGTGCAAATGAAAACCTTTAAGCAACCGGTAGCGACAAATGAATGTGAGGTTTTTTTACACCCTCCCTCACATTAAAAAGGGGTCAGTCCCCCTCAGAGATTGGACCCGATCCTGCGATTAAGGTGATGCAACACCATCCCCTGCTGCTGGCAGACTGTACTACACCCACAGTGGAAAGTCAAAGTCATCTGAGAAGCATTTTTGTCTGCTCTTCTCGATAGAAGGACAAAGCCCAGTGGCTGGGTTAACATGTAGGTCAACACAGAGGCAAGGTTGAGAAAGCAGAACCTTCACTGTGGTCTGCTGCACGTGCAGGAACTGAACCTACACTGTTGGCATCATAGAATCACCACAGTGTGGAAGCAGGCCATTCAGACGGACAAGTCCACACCGACCCTTCTGAAGAGAAACCCATGCAGATCCACGTTCAGTCATGATGATATTGAATGGTGGTGCTGTCTTGAAGGGCTGAATGGCACAAGTGAGGACTGCAGTTGCTGGAAATCAGAGTCTCGATTAGCGTGGTGCTGGAAAAGCAACGCAAGTCAGACAGCATCCTGATTTTCCTGCTCCTCGGATTCTGCCTGAATTGAAGGGCTGAATGGCCTACCCCTGCACTTATTTTCTATGTTTCGATGTTAAATGCATGGCTCAGAGATTGACGTGAGTTGGAAGTAACCCTGCGATTAACTGTTCATCCTCATGATTTTATAAACATCAAGAAATTGTTTGCAAAGTGTTTCGACGTTGACAGTGGAGCTGATGCAGCGTACAGTAAAGTCACCACCGTCCTCCAGGAACACTGTTCTGTGTTGAGGGAGCGATCGATGGGTGGTAGTTGAACCTGAGGGGATGAGCTTGAAAAGGGGAATCTTTCATGCTGAGTCCATTTGGCTATGGGAATTGAAGCCAGGCTGTTGGATTTGTGTTGTATTACAGGCCAGCGTGTGAACCAGTTTGTAGGAGGCAGGTAATGAGAGCGCGTGGATCAGCAGTGGACGAAGTTGAACACAGATGGTAGGACACAACGAAATGGCTGTTTTACAGCAGCAGCGGATTACTTTACAGATAGATATTCAAACATGAAAACAACAATAACTAATATCTGAATCATCTCCACAGAGGTAGCAGAATGATCTAAAGAAGAATTCAAATTGACAACAAATCAAAATTTCACATAAGAACATTCTATCTAATACCAATGAAACAGAGGGCGATGCCGTCCAATCGTCGGTAGTATAGTGGTTAGTATCCCCGCCTGTCACGCGGGAGACCGGGGTTCAATTCCCCGCCGGGGAGTCGGTGGCATTTTGAGGGGTCAGCTCCATTTCTCAACCCCGGAGTGCCGTGTTCAAGTCCCGTTTGCTCCAAAGGTGTGCATTCACATGTCCGAGCAGTCTGCTCTTGTAAACAATCTGACCAACAAACAAAACCGAAAATTGTCTCAATTCTGCTCTCCCTGGCAAACTTACACTTTCATCTATCCAGGCACCCATTCGAGACTTCCTGCTTTTTGACGACAAATGAAAAATGCCGTCCTGAAGAATGGTCACTGGACCAGAAACGTTGACTGCGTTCTTCCCCCACTCTCACCCCCACTCCAGATGCTGACTTTCTCCAGCAATTTCTGTTTCCCATTCTGATTTTCTTGTTACTTCGTCCCGTCAGTGGGCATATAACTCCCGCGCAAACGGAGTGCAAATGAAAACCTTTAAGCAACCGGTAGCGACAAATGAATGTGAGGTTTTTTTACACCCTCCCTCACATCAAAAAGGGGTCAGTCCCCCTCAGAGATTGGACCCGATCCTGCGATTAAGGTGATGCAACACCATCCCCTGCTGCTGGCAGACTGTACTACACCCACAGTGGAAAGTCATCTGAGAAGCATTTTTGTCTGCTCTTCTCGATAGAAGGACAAAGCCCAGTGGCTGGGTTAACATGTAGGTCAACACAGAGGCAAGGTTGAGAAAGCAGAACCTTCACTGTGGTCTGCTGCACGTGCAGGAACTGAACCTACACTGTTGGCATCATAGAATCACCACAGTGTGGAAGCAGGCCATTCAGACGGACAAGTCCACACCGACCCTTCTGAAGAGAAACCCATGCAGATCCACGTTCAGTCATGATGATATTGAATGGTGGTGCTGTCTTGAAGGGCTGAATGGCACAAGTGAGGACTGCAGTTGCTGGAAATCAGAGTCTCGATTAGCGTGGTGCTGGAAAAGCAACGCAAGTCAGACAGCATCCTGATTTTCCTGCTCCTCGGATTCTGCCTGAATTGAAGGGCTGAATGGCCTACCCCTGCACTTATTTTCTATGTTTCGATGTTAAATGCATGGCTCAGAGATTGACGTGAGTTGGAAGTAACCCTGCGATTAACTGTTCATCCTCATGATTTTATAAACATCAAGAAATTGTTGGCAAAGTGTTTCGACGTTGACAGTGGAGCTGATGCAGCGTACAGTAAAGTCACCACCGTCCTCCAGGAGCACTGCTCTCTGATGAGGGAGCGATCGATGGGTGGTAGTTGAACCTGAGGGGATGAGCTTGAAAAGGGGAATCTTTCATGCTGAGTCCATTTGGCTGTGGGAATTGAAGCCAGGCTGTTGGATTTGTGTTGTATTACAGGCCAGCGTGTGAACCAGTTTGTAGGAGGCAGGTAATGAGAGCGCGTGGATCAGCAGTGGACGAAGTTGAACACAGATGGTAGGACACAAGGAAATGGCTGTTTTACAGCAGCAGCGGATTACTTTACAGATAGCTATTCAAACATGAAAACAACAATAACTAATATCTGAATCATCTCCACAGAGGTAGCAGAATGATCTAAAGAAGAATTCAAATTGACAACAAATCAAAATTTCACATAAGAACATTCTATCTAATACCAATGAAACAGAAGGCGACGCCGCCCAATCCTCGGTAGTATAGTGGTTAGTATCCCCGCCTGTCACGCGTGAGTCCGGTGTTCAATTCCCCGCCGGCGAGTCGGTGGCTTTTTGAGGGGTCAGCTCCATATCTCAACCCCGGAGTGCCGTATTCAAGTCCCGTTTGCTCCAAAGGTGTGCATTCACATGTCCGAGCAGTCTGCTCTTGTAAACAATCTGACCAACAAACAAAACCGAAAATTGTCTCAATTCTGCTCTCCCTGGCAAACTTACACTTTCATCTATCCAGGCACCCATTCGAGACTTCCTGCTTTTTGACGACAAATGAAAAATGCCGTCCTGAAGAATGGTCACTGGACCAGAAACGTTGACTGCTTTCTTCCCCCACTCTCACCCCCACTCCAGATGCTGACTTTCTCCAGCAATTTCTGTTTCCCATTCTGATTTTCTTGTTACTTCGTCCCGTCAGTGGGCATATAACTCCCGCGCAAACGGAGTGCAAATGAAAACCTTTAAGCAACCGGTAGCGACAAATGAATGTGAGGTTTTTTTACACCCTCCCTCACATCAAAAAGGGGTCAGTCCCCCTCAGAGATTGGACCCGATCCTGCGATTAAGGTGTTGCAACACCATCCCCTGCTGCTGGCAGACTGTACTACACCCACAGTGGAAAGTCAAAGTCATCTGAGAAGCATTTTTGTCTGCTCTTCTCGATAGAAGGACAAAGCCCAGTGGCTGGGTTAACATGTAGGTCAACACAGAGGCAAGGTTGAGAAAGCAGAACCTTCACTGTGGTTTGCTGCACGTGCAGGAACTGAACCTACACTGTTGGCATCATAGAATCACCACAGTGTGGAAGCAGGCCATTCAGACGGACAAGTCCACACCGACCCTTCTGAAGAGAAACCCATGCAGATCCACGTTCAGTCATGATGATATTGAATGGTGGTGCTGTCTTGAAGGGCTGAATGGCACAAGTGAGGACTGCAGTTGCTGGAAATCAGAGTCTCGATTAGCGTGGTGCTGGAAAAGCAACGCAAGTCAGACAGCATCCTGATTTTCCTGCTCCTCGGATTCTGCCTGAATTGAAGGGCTGAATGGCCTACCCCTGCACTTATTTTCTATGTTTCGATGTTAAATGCATGGCTCAGAGATTGACGTGAGTTGGAAGTAACCGTGCGATTAACTGTTCATCCTCATGATTTTATAAACATCAAGAAATTGTTGGCAAAGTGTTTCGACGTTGACAGTGGAGCTGATGCAGCGTACAGTAAAGTCACCACCGTCCTCCAGGAGCACTGCTCTCTGATGAGGGAGCGATCGATGGGTGGTAGTTGAACCTGAGGGGATGAGCTTGAAAAGGGGAATCTTTCATGCTGAGTCCATTTGGCTGTGGGAATTGAAGCCAGGCTGTTGGATTTGTGTTGTATTACAGGCCAGCGTGTGAACCAGTTTGTAGGAGGCAGGTAATGAGAGCGCGTGGATCAGCAGTGGACGAAGTTGAACACAGATGGTAGGACACAACGAAATGGCTGTTTTACAGCAGCAGCGGATTACTTTACAGATAGCTATTCAAACATGAAAACAACAATAACTAATATCTGAATCATCTCCACAGAGGTAGCAGAATGATCTAAAGAAGAATTCAAATTGACAACAAATCAAAATTTCACATAAGAACATTCTATCTAATACCAATGAAACAGAGGGCGACGCCGTCCAATCCTCGGTAGTATAGTGGTTAGTATCCCCGCCTGTCACGCGGGAGACCGGGGTTCAATTCCCCGCCGGGGAGTCGGTGGCATTTTGAGGGGTCAGCTCCATATCTCAACCCCAGAGTGCCGTATTCAAGTCCCGTTTGCTCCAAAGGTGTGCATTCACATGTCCGAGCAGTCTGCTCTTGTAAACAATCTGACCAACAAACAAAACCGAAAATTGTCTCAATTCTGCTCTCCCTGGCAAACTTACACTTTCATCTATCCAGGCACCCATTCGAGACTTCCTGCTTTTTGACGACAAATGAAAAATGCCGTCCTGAAGAATGGTCACTGGACCAGAAACGTTGACTGCGTTCTTCCCCCACTCTCACCCCCACTCCAGATGCTGACTTTCTCCAGCAATTTCTGTTTCCCATTCTGATTTTCTTGTTACTTCGTCCCGTCAGTGGGCATATAACTCCCGCGCAAACGGAGTGCAAATGAAAACCTTTAAGCAACCGGTAGCGACAAATGAATGTGAGGTTTTTTTACACCCTCCCTCACATCAAAAAGGGGTCAGTCCCCCTCAGAGATTGGACCCGATCCTGCGATTAAGGTGATGCAACACCATCCCCTGCTGCTGGCAGACTGTACTACACCCACAGTGGAAAGTCAAAGTCATCTGAGAAGCATTTTTGTCTGCTCTTCTCGATAGAAGGACAAAGCCCAGTGGCTGGGTTAACATGTAGGTCAACACAGAGGCAAGGTTGAGAAAGCAGAACCTTCACTGTGGTCTGCTGCACGTGCAGGAACTGAACCTACACTGTTGGCATCATAGAATCACCACAGTGTGGAAGCAGGCCATTCAGACGGACAAGTCCACACCGACCCTTCTGAAGAGAAACCCATGCAGATCCACGTTCAGTCATGATGATATTGAATGGTGGTGCTGTCTTGAAGGGCTGAATGGCACAAGTGAGGACTGCAGTTGCTGGAAATCAGAGTCTCGATTAGAGTGGTGCTGGAAAAGCAACGCAAGTCAGACAGCATCCTGATTTTCCTGCTCCTCGGATTCTGCCTGAATTGAAGGGCTGAATGGCCTACCCCTGCTCTTATTTTCTATGTTTCGATGTTAAATGCATGGCTCAGAGATTGACGTGAGTTGGAAGTAACCCTGCGATTAACTGTTCATCCTCATGATTTTATAAACATCAAGAAATTGTTGGCAAAGTGTTTCGACGTTGACAGTGGAGCTGATGCAGCGTACAGTAAAGTCACCACCGTCCTCCAGGAGCACTGCTCTCTGATGAGGGAGCGATCGATGGGTGGTAGTTGAACCTGAGGGGATGAGCTTGAAAAGGGGAATCTTTCATGCTGAGTCCATTTGGCTGTGGGAATTGAAGCCAGGCTGTTGGATTTGTGTTGTATTACAGGCCAGCGTGTGAACCAGTTTGTAGGAGGCCGGTAATGAGAGCGCGTGGATCAGCAGTGGACGAAGTTGAACACAGATGGTAGGACACAAGGAAATGGCTGTTTTACAGCAGCAGCGGGTTACTTTACAGATAGATATTCAAACATGAAAACAACAATAACTAATATCTGAATCATCTCCACAGAGGTAGCAGAATGATCTAAAGAAGAATTCAAATTGACAACAAATCAAAATTTCACATAAGAACATTCTATCTAATACCAATGAAACAGAGGGCGACGCCGTCCAATCCTCGGTAGTATAGTGGTTAGTATCCCCGCCTGTCACGCGGGTGACCGGCGTTCAATTCCCCGCCGGGGAGTCGGTGGCATTTTGAGGGGTCAGCTCCATTTCTCAACCCCGGAGTGCCGTATTCAAGTCCCGTTTGCTCCAAAGGTGTGCATTCGCATGTCCGAGCAGTCTGCTCTTGTAAACAGTCTGACCAACAAACAAAACCGAAAATTGTCTCAATTCTGCTCTCCCTGGCAAACTTACACTTTCATCTATCCAGGCACCCATTCGAGACTTCCTGCTTTTTGACGACAAATGAAAAATGCCGTCCTGAAGAATGGTCACTGGACCAGAAACGTTGACTGCGTTCTTCCCCCACTCTCACCCCCACTCCAGATGCTGACTTTCTCCAGCAATTTCTGTTTCCCATTCTGATTTTCTTGTTACTTCGTCCCGTCAGTGGGCATATAACTCCCGCGCAAACGGAGTGCAAATGAAAACCTTTAAGCAACCGGTAGCGACAAATGAATGTGAGGTTTTTTTACACCCTCCCTCACATCAAAAAGGGGTCAGTCCCCCTCAGAGATTGGACCCGATCCTGCGATTAAGGTGATGCAACACCATCCCCTGCTGCTGGCAGACTGTACTACACCCACAGTGGAAAGTCAAAGTCATCTGAGAAGCATTTTTGTCTGCTCTTCTCGATAGAAGGACAAAGCCCAGTGGCTGGGTTAACATGTAGGTCAACACAGAGGCAAGGTTGAGAAAGCAGAACCTTCACTGTGGTCTGCTGCACGTGCAGGAACTGAACGTACACTGTTGGCATCATAGAATCACCACAGTGTGGAAGCAGGCCATTCAGACGGACAAGTCCACACCGACACTTCTGAAGAGAAACCCATGCAGATCCACGTTCAGTCATGATGATATTGAATGGTGGTGCTGTCTTGAAGGGCTGAATGGCACAAGTGAGGACTGCAGTTGCTGGAAATCAGAGTCTCGATTAGAGTGGTGCTGGAAAAGCAACGCAAGTCAGACAGCATCCTGATTTTCCTGCTCCTCGGATTCTGCCTGAATTGAAGGGCTGAATGGCCTACCCCTGCATTTATTTTCTATGTTTCGATGTTAAATGCATGGCTCAGAGATTGACGTGAGTTGGAAGTAACCCTACGATTAACTGTTCATCCTCATGATTTTATAAACATCAAGAAATTGTTGGCAAAGTGTTTCGACGTTGACAGTGGAGCTGATGCAGCGTACAGTAAAGTCACCACCGTCCTCCAGGAGCACTGCTCTCTGATGAGGGAGCGATCGATGGGTGGTAGTTGAACCTAAGGGGATGAGCTTGAAAAGGGGAATCTTTCATGCTGAGTCCATTTGGCTGTGGGAATTGAAGCCAGATTTGTGTTGTATTACAGGCCAGCGTGTGAACCAGTTTGTAGGAGGCAGGTAATGAGAGCACGTGGATCAGCAGTGGACGAAGTTGAACACAGATGGTAGGACACAAGGAAATGGCTGTTTTACAGCAGCAGCGGATTACTTTACAGATAGATATTCAAACATGAAAACAACAATAACTAATATCTGAATCATCTCCACAGAGGTAGCAGAATGATCTAAAGAAGAATTCAAATTGACAACAAATCAAAATTTCACATAAGAACATTCTATCTAATACCAATGAAACAGAGGGCGATGCCGTCCAATCCTCGGTAGTATAGTGGTTAGTATCCCCGCCTGTCACGCGGGAGCCCGGGGTTCAATTCCCCGCCGGGGAGTCGGTGGCATTTTGAGGGGTCAGCTCCATTTCTCAACCCCGGAGTGCCGTATTCAAGTCCCGTTTGCTCCAAAGGTGTGCATTCACATGTCCGAGCAGTCTGCTCTTGTAAACAATCTGACCAACAAACAAAACCGAAAATTGTCTCAATTCTGCTCTCCCTGTCAAACTTACACTTTCATCTATCCAGGCACCCATTCGGGACTTCCTGCTTTTTGACGACAAATGAAAAATGCCGTCCTGAAGAATGGTCACTGGACCAGAAACGTTGACTGCGTTCTTCCCCCACTCTCACCCCCACTCCAGATGCTGACTTTCTCCAGCAATTTCTGTTTCCCATTCTGATTTTCTTGTTACTTCGTCCCGTCAGTGGGCATATAACTCCCGCGCAAACGGAGTGCAAATGAAAACCTTTAAGCAACCGGTAGCGACAAATGAATGTGAGGTTTTTTTACACCCTCCCTCACATCAAAAAGGGGTCAGTCCCCCTCAGAGATTGGACCCGATCCTGCGATTAAGGTGATGCAACACCATCCCCTGCTGCTGGCAGGCTGTACTACACCCACAGTGGAAAGTCAAAGTCATCTGAGAAGCATTTTTGTCTGCTCTTCTCGATAGAAAGACAAAGCCCAGTGGCTGGGTTAACATGTAGGTCAACACAGAGGCAAGGTTGAGAAAGCAGAACCTTCACTGTGGTCTGCTGCACGTGCAGGAACTGAACCTACACTGTTGGCATCATAGAATCACCACAGTGTGGAAGCAGGCCATTCAGACGGACAAGTCCACACCGACCCTTCTGAAGAGAAACCCATGCAGATCCACGTTCAGTCATGATGATATTGAATGGTGGTGCTGTCTTGAAGGGCTGAATGGCACAAGTGAGGACTGCAGTTGCTGGAAATCAGAGTCTCGATTAGAGTGGTGCTGGAAAAGCAACGCATGTCAGACAGCATCCTGATTTTCCTGCTCCTCGGATTCTGCCTGAATTGAAGGGCTGAATGGCCTACCCCTGCACTTATTTTCTATGTTTCGATGTTAAATGCATGGCTCAGAGATTGACGTGAGTTGGAAGTAACCCTGCGATTAACTGTTCATCCTCATGATTTTATAAACATCAAGAAATTGTTTGCAAAGTGTTTCGACGTTGACAGTGGAGCTGATGCAGCGTACAGTAAAGTCACCACCGTCCTCCAGGAGCACTGCTCTCTGATGAGGGAGCGATCGATGGGTGGTAGTTGAACCTGAGGGGATGAGCTTGAAAAGGGGAATCTTTCATGCTGAGTCCATTTGGCTGTGGGAATTGAAGCCAGGCTGTTGGATTTGTGTTGTATTACAGGCCAGCGTGTGAACCAGTTTGTAGGAGGCAGGTAATGAGAGCGCGTGGATCAGCAGTGGACTAAGTTGAACACAGATGGTAGGACACAACGAAATGGCTGTTTTACAGCAGCAGCGGATTACTTTACAGATAGATATTCAAACATGAAAACAACAATAACTAATATCTGAATCATCTCCACAGAGGTAGCAGAATGATCTAAAGAAGAATTCAAATTGACAACAAATCAAAATTTCACATAAGAACATTCTATCTAATACCAATGAAACAGAGGGCGACGCCGTCCCTTCCTCGGTAGTATAGTGGTTAGTATCGCCGCCTGTCACCCGGGGGGCCGGGGTTCAATTCCCCGCCGGGGAGTCGGTGGCATTTTGAGGGGTCAGCTCCATTTCTCAACCCCGGAGTGCCGTATTCAAGTCCCGTTTGCTCCAAAGGTGTGCATTCACATGTCCGAGCAGTCTGCTCTTGTAAACAATCTGACCAACAAACAAAACCGAAAATTGTCTCAATTCTGCTCTCCCTGGCAAACTGACACTTTCATCTATCCAGGCACCCATTCGAGACTTCCTGCTTTTTGACGACAAATGAAAAATGCCGTCCTGAAGAATGGTCACTGGACCAGAAACGTTGACTGCGTTCTTCCCCCACTCTCACCCCCACTCCAGATGCTGACTTTCTCCAGCAATTTCTGTTTCCCATTCTGATTTTCTTGTTACTTCGTCCCGTCAGTGGGCATATAACTCCCGCGCAAACGGAGTGCAAATGAAAACCTTTAAGCAACCGGTAGCGACAAATGAATGTGAGGTTTTTTTACACCCTCCCTCACATCAAAAAGGGGTCAGTCCCCCTCAGAGATTGGACCCGATCCTGCGATTAAGGTGATGCAACACCATCCCCTGCTGCTGGCAGACTGTACTACACCCACAGTGGAAAGTCATCTGAGAAGCATTTTTGTCTGCTCTTCTCGATAGAAGGACAAAGCCCAGTGGCTGGGTTAACATGTAGGTCAACACAGAGGCAAGGTTGAGAAAGCAGAACCTTCACTGTGGTCTGCTGCACGTGCAGGAACTGAACCTACACTGTTGGCATCATAGAATCACCACAGTGTGGAAGCAGGCCATTCAGACGGACAAGTCCACACCGACCCTTCTGAAGAGAAACCCATGCAGATCCACGTTCAGTCATGATGATATTGAATGGTGGTGCTGTCTTGAAGGGCTGAATGGCACAAGTGAGGACTGCAGTTGCTGGAAATCAGAGTCTCGATTAGCGTGGTGCTGGAAAAGCAACGCAAGTCAGACAGCATCCTGATTTTCCTGCTCCTCGGATTCTGCCTGAATTGAAGGGCTGAATGGCCTACCCCTGCACTTATTTTCTATGTTTCGATGTTAAATGCATGGCTCAGAGATTGACGTGAGTTGGAAGTAACCCTGCGATTAACTGTTCATCCTCATGATTTTATAAACATCAAGAAATTGTTGGCAAAGTGTTTCGACGTTGACAGTGGAGCTGATGCAGCATACAGTAAAGTCACCACCGTCCTCCAGGAGCACTGCTCTCTGATGAGGGAGCGATCGATGGGTGGTAGTTGAACCTGAGGGGATGAGCTTGAAAAGGGGAATCTTTCATGCTGAGTCCATTTGGCTATGGGAATTGAAGCCAGGCTGTTGGATTTGTGTTGTATTACAGGCCAGCGTGTGAACCAGTTTGTAGGAGGCAGGTAATGAGAGCGCGTGGATCAGCAGTGGACGAAGTTGAACACAGATGGTAGGACACAACGAAATGGCTGTTTTACAGCAGCAGCGGATTACTTTACAGATAGATATTCAAACATGAAAACAACAATAACTAATATCTGAATCATCTCCACAGAGGTAGCAGAATGATCTAAAGAAGAATTCAAATTGACAACAAATCAAAATTTCACATAAGAACATTCTATCTAATACCAATGAAACAGAGGGCGATGCCGTCCAATCCTCGGTAGTATAGTGGTTAGTATCCCTGCCTGTCACGCGGGAGACCGGGGTTCAATTCCCCGCCGGGGAGTCGGTGGCATTTTGAGGGGTCAGCTCCATTTCTCAACCCTGGAGTGCCGTATTCAAGTCCCGTTTGCTCCAAAGGTGTGCATTCACATGTCCGAGCAGTCTGCTCTTGTAAACAATCTGACCAACAAACAAAACCGAAAATTGTCTCAATTCTGCTCTCCCTGGCAAACTTACACTTTCATCTATCCAGGCACCCATTCGAGACTTCCTGCTTTTTGACGACAAATGAAAAATGCCGTCCTGAAGAATGGTCACTGGACCAGAAACGTTGACTGCGTTCTTCCCCCACTCTCACCCCCACTCCAGATGCTGACTTTCTCCAGCAATTTCTGTTTCCCATTCTGATTTTCTTGTTACTTCGTCCCGTCAGTGGGCATATAACTCCCGCGCAAACGGAGTGCAAATGAAAACCTTTAAGCAACCGGTAGCGACAAATGAATGTGAGGTTTTTTTACACCCTCCCTCACATCAAAAAGGGGTCAGTCCCCCTCAGAGATTGGACCCGATCCTGCGATTAAGGTGATGCAACACCATCCCCTGCTGCTGGCAGGCTGTACTACACCCACAGTGGAAAGTCAAAGTCATCTGAGAAGCATTTTTGTCTGCTCTTCTCGATAGAAAGACAAAGCCCAGTGGCTGGGTTAACATGTAGGTCAACACAGAGGCAAGGTTGAGAAAGCAGAACCTTCACTGTGGTCTGCTGCACGTGCAGGAACTGAACCTACACTGTTGGCATCATAGAATCACCACAGTGTGGAAGCAGGCCATTCAGACGGACAAGTCCACACCGACCCTTCTGAAGAGAAACCCATGCAGATCCACGTTCAGTCATGATGATATTGAATGGTGGTGCTGTCTTGAAGGGCTGAATGGCACAAGTGAGGACTGCAGTTGCTGGAAATCAGAGTCTCGATTAGAGTGGTGCTGGAAAAGCAACGCATGTCAGACAGCATCCTGATTTTCCTGCTCCTCGGATTCTGCCTGAATTGAAGGGCTGAATGGCCTACCCCTGCACTTATTTTCTATGTTTCGATGTTAAATGCATGGCTCAGAGATTGACGTGAGTTGGAAGTAACCCTGCGATTAACTGTTCATCCTCATGATTTTATAAACATCAAGAAATTGTTGGCAAAGTGTTTCGACGTTGACAGTGGAGCTGATGCAGCGTACAGTAAAGTCACCACCGTCCTCCAGGAGCACTGCTCTCTGATGAGGGAGCGATCGATGGGTGGTAGTTGAACCTGAGGGGATGAGCTTGAAAAGGGGAATCTTTCATGCTGAGTCCATTTGGCTGTGGGAATTGAAGCCAGGCTGTTGGATTTGTGTTGTATTACAGGCCAGCGTGTGAACCAGTTTGTAGGAGGCAGGTAATGAGAGCGCGTGGATCAGCAGTGGACGAAGTTTAACACAGATGGTAGGGCACAACGAAATGGCTGTTTTACAGCAGCAGCGGATTACTTTACAGATAGATATTCAAACATGAAAACAACAATAACTAATATCTGAATCATCTCCACAGAGGTAGCAGAATGATCTAAAGAAGAATTCAAATTGACAACAAATCAAAATTTCACATAAGAACATTCTATCTAATACCAATGAAACAGAGGGCGACGCCGTCCCTTCCTCGGTAGTATAGTGGTTAGTATCGCCGCCTGTCACGCGGGAGACCGGGGTTCAATTCCCCGCCGGGGAGTCGGTGGCATTTTGAGGGGTCAGCTCCATTTCTCAACCCCGGAGTGCCGTATTCAAGTCCCGTTTGCTCTAAAGGTGTGCATTCACATGTCCGAGCAGTCTGCTCTTATAAACAATCTGACCAACAAACAAAACCGAAAATTGTCTCAATTCTGCTCTCCCTGGCAAACTGACACTTTCATCTATCCAGGCACCCATTCGAGACTTCCTGCTTTTTGACGACAAATGAAAAATGCCGTCCTGAAGAATGGTCACTGGACCAGAAACGTTGACTGCGTTCTTCCCCCACTCTCACCCCCACTCCAGATGCTGACTTTCTCCAGCAATTTCTATTTCCCATTCTGATTTTCTTGTTACTTCGTCCCGTCAGTGGGCATATAACTCCCGCGCAAACGGAGTGCAAATGAAAACCTTTAAGCAACCGGTAGCGACAAATGAATGTGAGGTTTTTTTACACCCTCCCTCACATTAAAAAGGGGTCAGTCCCCCTCAGAGATTGGACCCGATCCTGCGATTAAGGTGATGCAACACCATCCCCTTCTGCTGGCAGGCTGTACTACACCCACAGTGGAAAGTCAAAGTCATCTGAGAAGCATTTTTGTCTGCTCTTCTCGATAGAAAGACAAAGCCCAGTGGCTGGGTTAACATGTAGGTCAACACAGAGGCAAGGTTGAGAAAGCAGAACCTTCACTGTGGTCTGCTGCACGTGCAGGAACTGAACCTACACTGTTGGCATCATAGAATCACCACAGTGTGGAAGCAGGCCATTCAGACGGACAAGTCCACACCGACCCTTCTGAAGAGAAACCCATGCAGATCCACGTTCAGTCATGATGATATTGAATGGTGGTGCTGTCTTGAAGGGCTGAATGGCACAAGTGAGGACTGCAGTTGCTGGAAATCAGAGTCTCGATTAGAGTGGTGCTGGAAAAGCAACGCATGTCAGACAGCATCCTGATTTTCCTGCTCCTCGGATTCTGCCTGAATTGAAGGGCTGAATGGCCTACCCCTGCACTTATTTTCTATGTTTCGATGTTAAATGCATGGCTCAGAGATTGACGTGAGTTGGAAGTAACCCTGCGATTAACTGTTCATCCTCATGATTTTATAAACATCAAGAAATTGTTGGCAAAGTGTTTCGACGTTGACAGTGGAGCTGATGCAGCATACAGTAAAGTCACCACCGTCCTCCAGGAGCACTGCTCTCTGATGAGGGAGCGATCGATGGGTGGTAGTTGAACCTGAGGGGATGAGCTTGAAAAGGGGAATCTTTCATGCTGAGTCCATTTGGCTGTGGGAATTGAAGCCAGGCTGTTGGATTTGTGTTGTATTACAGGCCAGCGTGTGAACCAGTTTGTAGGAGGCAGGTAATGAGAGCGCGTGGATCAGCAGTGGACGAAGTTTAACACAGATGGTAGGGCACAACGAAATGGCTGTTTTACAGCAGCAGCGGATTACTTTACAGATAGATATTCAAACATGAAAACAACAATAACTAATATCTGAATCATCTCCACAGAGGTAGCAGAATGATCTAAAGAAGAATTCAAATTGACAACAAATCAAAATTTCACATAAGAACATTCTATCTAATACCAATGAAACAGAGGGCGACGCCGTCCCTTCCTCGGTAGTATAGTGGTTAGTATCGCCGCCTGTCACGCGGGAGACCGGGGTTCAATTCCCCGCCAGGGAGTCGGTGGCATTTTGAGGGGTCAGCTCCATTTCTCAACCCCGGAGTGCCGTATTCAAGTCCCGTTTGCTCCAAAGGTGTGCATTCACATGTCCGAGCAGTCTGCTCTTGTAAACAATCTGACCAACAAACAAAACCGAAAATTGTCTCAATTCTGCTCTCCCTGGCAAACTGACACTTTCATCTATCCAGGCACCCATTCGAGACTTCCTGCTTTTTGACGACAAATGAAAAATGCCGTCCTGAAGAATGGTCACTGGACCAGAAACGTTGACTGCGTTCTTCCCCCACTCTCACCCCCACTCCAGATGCTGACTTTCTCCAGCAATTTCTGTTTCCCATTCTGATTTTCTTGTTACTTCGTCCCGTCAGTGGGCATATAACTCCCGCGCAAACGGAGTGCAAATGAAAACCTTTAAGCAACCGGTAGCGACAAATGAATGTGAGGTTTTTTTACACCCTCCCTCACATAAAAAAGGGGTCAGTCCCCCTCAGAGATTGGACCCGATCCTGCGATTAAGGTGATGCAACACCATCCCCTGCTGCTGGCAGGCTGTACTACACCCACAGTGGAAAGTCAAAGTCATCTGAGAAGCATTTTTGTCTGCTCTTCTCGATAGAAAGACAAAGCCCAGTGGCTGGGTTAACATGTAGGTCAACACAGAGGCAAGGTTGAGAAAGCAGAACCTTCACTGTGGTCTGCTGCACGTGCAGGAACTGAACCTACACTGTTGGCATCATAGAATCACCACAGTGTGGAAGCAGGCCATTCAGACGGACAAGTCCACACCGACCCTTCTGAAGAGAAACCCATGCAGATCCACGTTCAGTCATGATGATATTGAATGGTGGTGCTGTCTTGAAGGGCTGAATGGCACAAGTGAGGACTGCAGTTGCTGGAAATCAGAGTCTCGATTAGAGTGGTGCTGGAAAAGCAACGCATGTCAGACAGCATCCTGATTTTCCTGCTCCTCGGATTCTGCCTGAATTGAAGGGCTGAATGGCCTACCCCTGCACTTATTTTCTATGTTTCGATGTTAAATGCATGGCTCAGAGATTGACGTGAGTTGGAAGTAACCCTGCGATTAACTGTTCATCCTCATGATTTTATAAACATCAAGAAATTGTTTGCAAAGTGTTTCGACGTTGACAGTGGAGCTGATGCAGCGTACAGTAAAGTCACCACCGTCCTCCAGGAGCACTGCTCTCTGATGAGGGAGCGATCGATGGGTGGTAGTTGAACCTGAGGGGATGAGCTTGAAAAGGGGAATCTTTCATGCTGAGTCCATTTGGCTGTGGGAATTGAAGCCAGGCTGTTGGATTTGTGTTGTATTACAGGCCAGCGTGTGAACCAGTTTGTAGGAGGCAGGTAATGAGAGCGCGTGGATCAGCAGTGGACTAAGTTGAACACAGATGGTAGGACACAACGAAATGGCTGTTTTACAGCAGCAGCGGATTACTTTACAGATAGATATTCAAACATGAAAACAACAATAACTAATATCTGAATCATCTCCACAGAGGTAGCAGAATGATCTAAAGAAGAATTCAAATTGACAACAAATCAAAATTTCACATAAGAACATTCTATCTAATACCAATGAAACAGAGGGCGACGCCGTCCCTTCCTCGGTAGTATAGTGGTTAGTATCGCCGCCTGTCACCCGGGGGGCCGGGGTTCAATTCCCCGCCGGGGAGTCGGTGTCATTTTGAGGGGTCAGCTCCATTTCTCAACCCCGGAGTGCCGTATTCAAGTCCCGTTTGCTCCAAAGGTGTGCATTCACATGTCCGAGCAGTCTGCTCTTGTAAACAATCTGACCCACAAACAAAACCGAAAATTGTCTCAATTCTGCTCTCCCTGGCAAACTTACACTTTCATCTATCCAGGCACCCATTCGAGACTTCCTGCTTTTTGACGACAAATGAAAAATGCCGTCCTGAAGAATGGTCACTGGACCAGAAACGTTGACTGCGTTCTTCCCCCACTCTCACCCCCACTCCAGATGCTGACTTTCTCCAGCAATTTCTGTTTCCCATTCTGATTTTCTTGTTACTTCGTCCCGTCAGTGGGCATATAACTCCCGCGCAAACGGAGTGCAAATGAAAACCTTTAAGCAACCGGTAGCGACAAATGAATGTGAGGTTTTTTTACACCCTCCCTCACATCAAAAAGGGGTCAGTCCCCCTCAGAGATTGGACCCGATCCTGCGATTAAGGTGATGCAACACCATCCCCTGCTGCTGGCAGGCTGTACTACACCCACAGTGGAAAGTCAAAGTCATCTGAGAAGCATTTTTGTCTGCTCTTCTCGATAGAAAGACAAAGCCCAGTGGCTGGGTTAACATGTAGGTCAACACAGAGGCAAGGTTGAGAAAGCAGAACCTTCACTGTGGTCTGCTGCACGTGCAGGAACTGAACCTACACTGTTGGCATCATAGAATCACCACAGTGTGGAAGCAGGCCATTCAGACGGACAAGTCCACACCGACCCTTCTGAAGAGAAACCCATGCAGATCCACGTTCAGTCATGATGATATTGAATGGTGGTGCTGTCTTGAAGGGCTGAATGGCACAAGTGAGGACTGCAGTTGCTGGAAATCAGAGTCTCGATTAGAGTGGTGCTGGAAAAGCAACGCATGTCAGACAGCATCCTGATTTTCCTGCTCCTCGGATTCTGCCTGAATTGAAGGGCTGAATGGCCTACCCCTGCACTTATTTTCTATGTTTCGATGTTAAATGCATGGCTCAGAGATTGACGTGAGTTGGAAGTAACCGTGCGATTAACTGTTCATCCTCATGATTTTATAAACATCAAGAAATTGTTGGCAAAGTGTTTCGACGTTGACAGTGGAGCTGATGCAGCGTACAGTAAAGTCACCACCGTCCTCCAGGAGCACTGCTCTCTGATGAGGGAGCGATCGATGGGTGGTAGTTGAACCTGAGGGGATGAGCTTGAAAAGGGGAATCTTTCATGCTGAGTCCATTTGGCTGTGGGAATTGAAGCCAGGCTGTTGGATTTGTGTTGTATTACAGGCCAGCGTGTGAACCAGTTTGTAGGAGGCAGGTAATGAGAGCGCGTGGATCAGCAGTGGACGAAGTTTAACACAGATGGTAGGGCACAACGAAATGGCTGTTTTACAGCAGCAGCGGATTACTTTACAGATAGATATTCAAACATGAAAACAACAATAACTAATATCTGAATCATCTCCACAGAGGTAGCAGAATGATCTAAAGAAGAATTCAAATTGACAACAAATCAAAATTTCACATAAGAACATTCTATCTAATACCAATGAAACAGAGGGCGACGCCGTCCCTTCCTCGGTAGTATAGTGGTTAGTATCGCCGCCTGTCACGCGGGAGACCGGGGTTCAATTCCCCGCCGGGGAGTCGGTGGCATTTTGAGGGGTCAGCTCCATTTCTCAACCCCGGAGTGCCGTATTCAAGTCCCGTTTGCTCTAAAGGTGTGCATTCACATGTCCGAGCAGTCTGCTCTTATAAACAATCTGACCAACAAACAAAACCGAAAATTGTCTCAATTCTGCTCTCCCTGGCAAACTGACACTTTCATCTATCCAGGCACCCATTCGAGACTTCCTGCTTTTTGACGACAAATGAAAAATGCCGTCCTGAAGAATGGTCACTGGACCAGAAACGTTGACTGCGTTCTTCCCCCACTCTCACCCCCACTCCAGATGCTGACTTTCTCCAGCAATTTCTATTTCCCATTCTGATTTTCTTGTTACTTCGTCCCGTCAGTGGGCATATAACTCCCGCGCAAACGGAGTGCAAATGAAAACCTTTAAGCAACCGGTAGCGACAAATGAATGTGAGGTTTTTTTACACCCTCCCTCACATTAAAAAGGGGTCAGTCCCCCTCAGAGATTGGACCCGATCCTGCGATTAAGGTGATGCAACACCATCCCCTGCTGCTGGCAGGCTGTACTACACCCACAGTGGAAAGTCAAAGTCATCTGAGAAGCATTTTTGTCTGCTCTTCTCGATAAAAAGACAAAGCCCAGTGGCTGGGTTAACATGTAGGTCAACACAGAGGCAAGGTTGAGAAAGCAGAACCTTCACTGTGGTCTGCTGCACGTGCAGGAACTGAACCTACACTGTTGGCATCATAGAATCACCACAGTGTGGAAGCAGGCCATTCAGACGGACAAGTCCACACCGACCCTTCTGAAGAGAAACCCATGCAGATCCACGTTCAGTCATGATGATATTGAATGGTGGTGCTGTCTTGAAGGGCTGAATGGCACAAGTGAGGACTGCAGTTGCTGGAAATCAGAGTCTCGATTAGAGTGGTGCTGGAAAAGCAACGCATGTCAGACAGCATCCTGATTTTCCTGCTCCTCGGATTCTGCCTGAATTGAAGGGCTGAATGGCCTACCCCTGCACTTATTTTCTATGTTTCGATGTTAAATGCATGGCTCAGAGATTGACGTGAGTTGGAAGTAACCCTGCGATTAACTGTTCATCCTCATGATTTTATAAACATCAAGAAATTGTTGGCAAAGTGTTTCGACGTTGACAGTGGAGCTGATGCAGCATACAGTAAAGTCACCACCGTCCTCCAGGAGCACTGCTCTCTGATGAGGGAGCGATCGATGGGTGGTAGTTGAACCTGAGGGGATGAGCTTGAAAAGGGGAATCTTTCATGCTGAGTCCATTTGGCTGTGGGAATTGAAGCCAGGCTGTTGGATTTGTGTTGTATTACAGGCCAGCGTGTGAACCAGTTTGTAGGAGGCAGGTAATGAGAGCGCGTGGATCAGCAGTGGACGAAGTTTAACACAGATGGTAGGGCACAACGAAATGGCTGTTTTACAGCAGCAGCGGATTACTTTACAGATAGATATTCAAACATGAAAACAACAATAACTAATATCTGAATCATCTCCACAGAGGTAGCAGAATGATCTAAAGAAGAATTCAAATTGACAACAAATCAAAATTTCACATAAGAACATTCTATCTAATACCAATGAAACAGAGGGCGACGCCGTCCCTTCCTCGGTAGTATAGTGGTTAGTATCGCCGCCTGTCACGCGGGAGACCGGGGTTCAATTCCCCGCCGGGGAGTCGGTGGCATTTTGAGGGGTCAGCTCCATTTCTCAACCCCGGAGTGCCGTATTCAAGTCCCGTTTGCTCCAAAGGTGTGCATTCACATGTCCGAGCAGTCTGCTCTTGTAAACAATCTGACCAACAAACAAAACCGAAAATTGTCTCAATTCTGCTCTCCCTGGCAAACTGACACTTTCATCTATCCAGGCACCCATTCGAGACTTCCTGCTTTTTGACGACAAATGAAAAATGCCGTCCTGAAGAATGGTCACTGGACCAGAAACGTTGACTGCGTTCTTCCCCCACTCTCACCCCCACTCCAGATGCTGACTTTCTCCAGCAATTTCTGTTTCCCATTCTGATTTTCTTGTTACTTCGTCCCGTCAGTGGGCATATAACTCCCGCGCAAACGGAGTGCAAATGAAAACCTTTAAGCAACCGGTAGCGACAAATGAATGTGAGGTTTTTTTACACCCTCCCTCACATCAAAAAGGGGTCAGTCCCCCTCAGAGATTGGACCCGATCCTGCGATTAAGGTGATGCAACACCATCCCCTGCTGCTGGCAGACTGTACTACACCCACAGTGGAAAGTCATCTGAGAAGCATTTTTGTCTGCTCTTCTCGATAGAAGGACAAAGCCCAGTGGCTGGGTTAACATGTAGGTCAACACAGAGGCAAGGTTGAGAAAGCAGAACCTTCACTGTGGTCTGCTGCACGTGCAGGAACTGAACCTACACTGTTGGCATCATAGAATCACCACAGTGTGGAAGCAGGCCATTCAGACGGACAAGTCCACACCGACCCTTCTGAAGAGAAACCCATGCAGATCCACGTTCAGTCATGATGATATTGAATGGTGGTGCTGTCTTGAAGGGCTGAATGGCACAAGTGAGGACTGCGGTTGCTGGAAATCAGAGTCTCGATTAGCGTGGTGCTGGAAAAGCAACGCAAGTCAGACAGCATCCTGATTTTCCTGCTCCTCGGATTCTGCCTGAATTGAAGGGCTGAATGGCCTACCCCTGCACTTATTTTCTATGTTTCGATGTTAAATGCATGGCTCAGAGATTGACGTGAGTTGGAAGTAACCCTGCGATTAACTGTTCATCCTCATGATTTTATAAACATCAAGAAATTGTTGGCAAAGTGTTTCGACGTTGACAGTGGAGCTGGTGCAGCGTACAGTAAAGTCACCACCGTCCTCCAGGAGCACTGCTCTCTGATGAGGGAGCGATCGATGGGTGGTAGTTGAACCTGAGGGGATGAGCTTGAAAAGGGGAATCTTTCATGCTGAGTCCATTTGGCTATGGGAATTGAAGCCAGGCTGTTGGATTTGTGTTGTATTACAGGCCAGCGTGTGAACCAGTTTGTAGGAGGCAGGTAATGAGAGCACGTGGATCAGCAGTGGACGAAGTTGAACACAGATGGTAGGACACAAGGAAATGGCTGTTTTACAGCAGCAGCGGATTACTTTACAGATAGATATTCAAACATGAAAACAACAATAACTAATATCTGAATCATCTCCACAGAGGTAGCAGAATGATCTAAAGAAGAATTCAAATTGACAACAAATCAAAATTTCACATAAGAACATTCTATCTAATACCAATGAAACAGAGGGCGACGCCGTCCCTTCCTCGGTAGTATAGTGGTTAGTATCGCCGCCTGTCACGCGGGAGACCGGGGTTCAATTCCCCGCCAGGGAGTCGGTGGCATTTTGAGGGGTCAGCTCCATTTCTCAACCCCGGAGTGCCGTATTCAAGTCCCGTTTGCTCCAAAGGTGTGCATTCACATGTCCGAGCAGTCTGCTCTTGTAAACAATCTGACCAACAAACAAAACCGAAAATTGTCTCAATTCTGCTCTCCCTGGCAAACTGACACTTTCATCTATCCAGGCACCCATTCGAGACTTCCTGCTTTTTGACGACAAATGAAAAATGCCGTCCTGAAGAATGGTCACTGGACCAGAAACGTTGACTGCGTTCTTCCCCCACTCTCACCCCCACTCCAGATGCTGACTTTCTCCAGCAATTTCTGTTTCCCATTCTGATTTTCTTGTTACTTCGTCCCGTCAGTGGGCATATAACTCCCGCGCAAACGGAGTGCAAATGAAAACCTTTAAGCAACCGGTAGCGACAAATGAATGTGAGGTTTTTTTACACCCTCCCTCACATCAAAAAGGGGTCAGTCCCCCTCAGAGATTGGACCCGATCCTGCGATTAAGGTGATGCAACACCATCCCCTGCTGCTGGCAGGCTGTACTACACCCACAGTGGAAAGTCAAAGTCATCTGAGAAGCATTTTTGTCTGCTCTTCTCGATAGAAAGACAAAGCCCAGTGGCTGGGTTAACATGTAGGTCAACACAGAGGCAAGGTTGAGAAAGCAGAACCTTCACTGTAGTCTGCTGCACGTGCAGGAACTGAACCTACACTGTTGGCATCATAGAATCACCACAGTGTGGAAGCAGGTCATTCAGACGGACAAGTCCACACCGACCCTTCTGAAGAGAAACCCATGCAGATCCACGTTCAGTCATGATGATATTGAATGGTGGTGCTGTCTTGAAGGGCTGAATGGCACAAGTGAGGACTGCAGTTGCTGGAAATCAGAGTCTCGATTAGAGTGGTGCTGGAAAAGCAACGCAAGTCAGACAGCATCCTGATTTTCCTGCTCCTCGGATTCTGCCTGAATTGAAGGGCTGAATGGCCTACCCCTGCACTTATTTTCTATGTTTCGATGTTAAATGCATGGCTCAGAGATTGACGTGAGTTGGAAGTAACCCTGCGATTAACTGTTCATCCTCATGATTTTATAAACATCAAGAAATTGTTGGCAAAGTGTTTCGACGTTGACAGTGGAGCTGATGCAGCGTACAGTAAAGTCACCACCGTCCTCCAGGAGCACTGCTCTCTGATGAGGGAGCGATCGATGGGTGGTAGTTGAACCTGAGGGGATGAGCTTGAAAAGGGGAATCTTTCATGCTGAGTCATTTGGCTGTGGGAATTGAAGCCAGGCTGTTGGATTTGTGCTGTCTTACAGGCCAGCGTGTGAACCAGTTTGTAGGAGGCAGGTAATGAGAGCGCGTGGATCAGCAGTGGACGAAGTTGAACACAGATGGTCGGACACAACGAAATGGCTGTTTTACAGCAGCAGCGGATTACTTTACAGATAGATATTCAAACATGAAAACAACAATAACTAATATCTGAATCATCTCCACAGAGGTAGCAGAATGATCTAAAGAAGAATTCAAATTGACAACAAATCAAAATTTCACATAAGAATATTCTATCTAATACCAATGAAACAGAGGGCGACCCCGTCCAATCCTAGGTAGTATAGTGGTTAGTATCCCTGCCTGTCACGCGGGAGACCGGGGTTCAATTCCCCGCCGGGGAGTCGGTGGCATTTTGAGAGGTCAGCTCCATATCTCAACCCCGGGGTGCAGTTTTCAAGTCCCGTTTGCTCCAAAGGTGTGCATTCACATGTCCGAGCAGTCTGCTCTTGGAAACAATCTGACCAACAAACAAAACCGAAAATTGTCTCAATTCTGCTCTCCCTGGCAAACTGACACTTTCATCTATCCAGGCACCCATTCGAGACTTCCTGCTTTTTGACGACAAATGAAAAATGCCGTCCTGAAGAATGGTCACTGGACCAGAAACGTTGACTGCTTTCTTCCCCCACTCTCACCCCCACTCCAGATGCTGACTTTCTCCAGCAATTTCTGTTTCCCATTCTGATTTTCATGTTACTTCGTCCAGTGGAAAGTCAAAGTCATCTGAGCAGCATTTTTGTCTGCTCTTCTGTGGTGATTCTATGATGCCAACAGTGTAGGTTCAGTTCCTGCACGTGAAGCAGACCACAGTGAAGGTTCTGCTTTCTCAACCTTGCCTCTGTGTTGACCTTCATGTTAACCCAGCCACTGGGCTTTGTCCTTCTATCGAGAAGAGCAGACAAAAATGCTACTCAGATGACTTTGACTTTCCACTGTGGGTGTAGTACAGTCTGCCAGCAGCAGGGGATGGTGTTGCATCACCTTCATCGCAGGATCGGGTCCAATCTCTGAGGGGGACTGACCCCTTTTTGATTAGAGGGAGGGAGGGTGTAAAAAAACCTCACATTCATTTGTCGCTACCGGTTGCTTAAAGGTTTTCATTTGCACTCCGTTTGCGCGGGAGTTATATGCCCACTGACGGGACGAAGTAACAAGAAAATCAGAATGGGAAACAGAAATTGCTGGAGAAAGTCAGCATCTGGAGTGGGGGTGAGAGTGGGGGAAGAACGCAGTCAACGTTTCTGGTCCAGTGACCATTCTTTAGGACGGCATTTTTCATTTGTCGTCAAAAAGCAGGAAGTCTCGAATGGGTGCCTGGATAGATGAAAGTGTAAGTTTGCCAGGGAGAGCAGAATTGAGACAATTTTCGGTTTTGTTTGTTGGTCAGATTGTTTACAAGAGCAGACTGCTCGGACATGTGAATGCACACCTTTGGAGCAAACGGGACTTGAATACGGCACTCCGGGGTTGAGAAATGGAGCTGACCCCTCAAAATGCCACCGACTCCCCGGCGGGGAATTGAACCCCGGTCTCCCGCGTGACAGGCGGGGATACTAACCACTATACTACCGAGGATTGGACGGCGTCGCCCTCTGTTTCATTGGTATTAGATAGAATGTTCTTATGTGAAATTTTGATTTGTTGTCAATTTGAATTCTTCTTTAGATCATTCTGCTACCTCCGTGGAGATGATTCAGATATTAGTTATTGTTGTTTTCATGTTTGAATATCTATCTGTAAAGTAATCCGCTGCTGCTGTAAAACAGCCATTTCGTTGTGTCCTACCATCTGTGTTCAACTTCGTCCACTGCTGATCCACGCGCTCTCATTACCTGCCTCCTACAAACTGGTTCACACGCTGGCCTGTAATACAACACAAATCCAACAGCCTGGCTTCAATTCCCACAGCCAAATGGACTCAGCATGAAAGATTCCCCTTTTCAAGCTCATCCCCTCAGGTTCAACTACCACCCATCGATCGCTCCCTCATCAGAGAGCAGTGCTCCTGGAGGACGGTGGTGACTTTACTGTATGCTGCATCAGCTCCACTGTCAACGTCGAAACACTTTGCCAACAATTTCTTGATGTTTATAAAATCATGAGGATGAACAGTTAATCGCAGGGTTACTTCCAACTCACGTCAATCTCTGAGCCATGCATTTAACATCGAAACATAGAAAATAAGTGCAGGGGTAGGCCATTCAGCCCTTCAATTCAGGCAGAATCCGAGGAGCAGGAAAATCAGGATGCTGTCTGACTTGCGTTGCTTTTCCAGCACCACTCTAATCGAGACTCTGATTTCCAGCAACTGCAGTCCTCACTTGTGCCATTCAGCCCTTCAAGACAGCACCACCATTCAATATCATCATGACTGAACGTGGATCTGCATGGGTTTCTCTTCAGAAGGGTCGGTGTGGACTTGTCCGTCTGAATGGCCTGCTTCCACACTGTGGTGATTCTATGATGCCAACAGTGTAGGTTCAGTTCCTGCACGTGCAGCAGACCACAGTGAAGGTTCTGCTTTCTCAACCTTGCCTCTGTGTTGACCTACATGTTAACCCAGCCACTGGGCTTTGTCCTTCTATCGAGAAGAGCAGACAAAAATGCTTCTCAGATGACTTTGACTTTCCACTGTGGGTGTAGTACAGTCTGCCAGCAGCAGGGGATGGTGTTGCATCACCTTAATCGCAGGATCGGGTCCAATCTCTGAGGGGGACTGACCCCTTTTTGATGTGAGGGAGGGTGTAAAAAAACCTCACATTCATTTGTCGCTACCGGTTGCTTAAAGGTTTTCATTTGCACTCCGTTTGCGCGGGAGTTATAAGCCCACTGACGGGACGAAGTAACAAGAAAATCAGAATGGGAAACAGAAATTGCTGGAGAAAGTCAGCATCTGGAGTGGGGGAAGAACGCAGTCAACGTTTCTTCAGGACGCCATTCTTCAGGACGGCATTTTTCATTTGTCGTCAAAAAGCAGGAAGTCTCGAATGGGTGCCTGGATAGATGAAAGTGTAAGTTTGCCAGGGAGAGCAGAATTGAGACAATTTTCGGTTTTGTTTGTTGGTCAGATTGTTTACAAGAGCAGACTGCTCGGACATGTGAATGCACACCTTTGGAGCAAACGGGACTTGAATACGGCACTCCGGGGTTGAGAAATGGAGCTGACCCCTCAAAATGCCACCGACTCCCCGGCGGGGAATTGAACCCCGGTCTCCCGCGTGACAGGCGGGGATACTAACCACTATACTACCGAGGATTGGACGGCGTCGCCCTCTGTTTCATTGGTATTAGATAGAATGTTCTTATGTGAAATTTTGATTTGTTGTCAATTTGAATTCTTCTTTAGATCATTCTGCTACCTCCGTGGAGATGATTCAGATATTAGTTATTGTTGTTTTCATGTTTGAATATCTATCTGTAAAGTAATCCGCTGCTGCTGTAAAACAGCCATTTCGTTGTGTCCTACCATCTGTGTTCAACTTCGTCCACTGCTGATCCACGCGCTCTCATTACCTGCCTCCTACAAACTGGTTCACACGCTGGCCTGTAATACAACACAAATCCAACAGCCTGGCTTCAATTCCCACAGCCAAATGGACTCAGCATGAAAGATTCCCCTTTTCAAGCTCATCCCCTCAGGTTCAACTACCACCCATCGATCGCTCCCTCATCAGAGAGCAGTGCTCCTGGAGGACGGTGGTGACTTTACTGTATGCTGCATCAGCTCCACTGTCAACGTCGAAACACTTTGCCAACAATTTCTTGATGTTTATAAAATCATGAGGATGAACAGTTAATCGCAGGGTTACTTCCAACTCACGTCAATCTCTGAGCCATGCATTTAACATCGAAACATAGAAAATAAGTGCAGGGGTAGGCCATTCAGCCCTTCAATTCAGGCAGAATCCGAGGAGCAGGAAAATCAGGATGCTGTCTGACTTGCGTTGCTTTTCCAGCACCACTCTAATCGAGACTCTGATTTCCAGCAACTGCAGTCCTCACTTGTGCCATTCAGCCCTTCAAGACAGCACCACCATTCAATATCATCATGACTGAACGTGGATCTGCATGGGTTTCTCTTCAGAAGGGTCGGTGTGGACTTGTCCGTCTGAATGGCCTGCTTCCACACTGTGGTGATTCTATGATGCCAACAGTGTAGGTTCAGTTCCTGCACGTGCAGCAGACCACAGTGAAGGTTCTGCTTTCTGAACCTTGCCTCTGTGTTGACCTACATGTTAACCCAGCCACTGGGCTTTGTCCTTCTATCGAGAAGAGCAGACAAAAATGCTTCTCAGATGACTTTGACTTTCCACTGTGGGTGTAGTACAGTCTGCCAGCAGCAGGGGATGGTGTTGCATCACCTTAATCGCAGGATCGGGTCCAATCTCTGAGGGGGACTGACCCCTTTTTGATGTGAGGGAGGGTGTAAAAAAACCTCACATTCATTTGTCGCTACCGGTTGCTTAAAGGTTTTCATTTGCACTCCGTTTGCGCGGGAGTTATAAGCCCACTGACGGGACGAAGTAACAAGAAAATCAGAATGGGAAACAGAAATTGCTGGAGAAAGTCAGCATCTGGAGTGGGGGTGAGAGTGGGAGAAGAACGCAGTCAACGTTTCTTCAGGACGCCATTCTTCAGGACGGCATTTTTCATTTGTCGTCAAAAAGCAGGAAGTCTCGAATGGGTGCCTGGATAGATGAAAGTGTAAGTTTGCCAGGGAGAGCAGAATTGAGACAATTTTCGGTTTTGTTTGTTGGTCAGATTGTTTACAAGAGCAGACTGCTCGGACATGTGAATGCACACCTTTGGAGCAAACGGGACTTGAATACGGCACTCCGGGGTTGAGAAATGGAGCTGACCCCTCAAAATGCCACCGACTCCCCGGCAGGGAATTGAACCCCGGTCTCCCGCGTGACAGGCGGGGATACTAACCACTATACTACCGAGGATTGGACGGCGTCGCCCTCTGTTTCATTGGTATTAGATAGAATGTTCTTATGTGAAATTTTGATTTGTTGTCAATTTGAATTCTTCTTTAGATCATTCTGCTACCTCTGTGGAGATGATTCAGATATTAGTTATTGTTGTTTTCATGTTTGAATATCTATCTGTAAAGTAATCCGCTGCTGCTGTAAAACAGCCATTTCCTTGTGTCCTACCATCTGTGTTCAACTTCGTCCACTGCTGATCCACGCGCTCTCATTACCTGCCTCCTACAAACTGGTTCACACGCTGGCCTGTAATACAACACAAATCCAACAGCCTGGCTTCAATTCCCACAGCCAAATGGACTCAGCATGAAAGATTCCCCTTTTCAAGCTCATCCCCTCAGGTTCAACTACCACCCATCGATCGCTCCCTCATCAGAGAGCAGTGCTCCTGGAGGACGGTGGTGACTTTACTGTATGCTGCATCAGCTCCACTGTCAACGTCGAAACACTTTGCCAACAATTTCTTGATGTTTATAAAATCATGAGGATGAACAGTTAATCGCAGGGTTACTTCCAACTCACGTCAATCTCTGAGCCATGCATTTAACATCGAAACATAGAAAATAAGTGCAGGGGTAGGCCATTCAGCCCTTCAATTCAGGCAGAATCCGAGGAGCAGGAAAATCAGGATGCTGTCTGACTTGCGTTGCTTTTCCAGCACCACTCTAATCGAGACTCTGATTTCCAGCAACTGCAGTCCTCACTTGTGCCATTCAGCCCTTCAAGACAGCACCACCATTCAATATCATCATGACTGAACGTGGATCTGCATGGGTTTCTCTTCAGAAGGGTCGGTGTGGACTTGTCCGTCTGAATGGCCTGCTTCCACACTGTGGTGATTCTATGATGCCAACAGTGTAGGTTCAGTTCCTGCACGTGCAGCAGACCACAGTGAAGGTTCTGCTTTCTCAACCTTGCCTCTGTGTTGACCTACATGTTAACCCAGCCACTGGGCTTTGTCCTTCTATCGAGAAGAGCAGACAAAAATGCTTCTCAGATGACTTTGACTTTCCACTGTGGGTGTAGTACAGTCTGCCAGCAGCAGGGGATGGTGTTGCATCACCTTAATCGCAGGATCGGGTCCAATCTCTGAGGGGGACTGACCCCTTTTTGATGTGAGGGAGGGTGTAAAAAAACCTCACATTCATTTGTCGCTACCGGTTGCTTAAAGGTTTTCATTTGCACTCCGTTTGCGCGGGAGTTATAAGCCCACTGACGGGACGAAGTAACAAGAAAATCAGAATGGGAAACAGAAATTGCTGGAGAAAGTCAGCATCTGGAGTGGGGGTGAGAGTGGGGGAAGAACGCAGTCAACGTTTCTTCAGGACGCCATTCTTCAGGACGGCATTTTTCATTTGTCGTCAAAAAGCAGGAAGTCTCGAATGGGTGCCTGGATAGATGAAAGTGTAAGTTTGCCAGGGAGAGCAGAATTGAGACAATTTTCGGTTTTGTTTGTTGGTCAGATTGTTTACAAGAGCAGACTGCTCGGACATGTGAATGCACACCTTTGGAGCAAACGGGACTTGAATACGGCACTCCGGGGTTGAGAAATGGAGCTGACCCCTCAAAATGCCACCGACTCCCCGGCGGGGAATTGAACCCCGGTCTCCCGCGTGACAGGCGGGGATACTAACCACTATACTACCGAGGATTGGACGGCGTCGCCCTCTGTTTCATTGGTATTAGATAGAATGTTCTTATGTGAAATTTTGATTTGTTGTCAATTTGAATTCTTCTTTAGATCATTCTGCTACCTCTGTGGAGATGATTCAGATATTAGTTATTGTTGTTTTCATGTTTGAATATCTATCTGTAAAGTAATCCGCTGCTGCTGTAAAACAGCCATTTCGTTGTGTCCTACCATCTGTGTTCAACTTCGTCCACTGCTGATCCACGCGCTCTCATTACCTGCCTCCTACAAACTGGTTCACACGCTGGCCTGTAATACAACACAAATCCAACAGCCTGGCTTCAATTCCCACAGCCAAATGGACTCAGCATGAAAGATTCCCCTTTTCAAGCTCATCCCCTCAGGTTCAACTACCACCCATCGATCGCTCCCTCATCAGAGAGCAGTGCTCCTCGAGGACGGTGGTGACTTTACTGTACGCTGCATCAGCTCCACTGTCAACGTCGAAACACTTTGCCAACAATTTCTTGATGTTTATAAAATCATGAGGATGAACAGTTAATCGCAGGGTTACTTCCAACTCACGTCAATCTCTGAGCCATGCATTTAACATCGAAACATAGAAAATAAGTGCAGGGGTAGGCCATTCAGCCCTTCAATTCAGGCAGAATCCGAGGAGCAGGAAAATCAGGATGCTGTCTGACTTGCGTTGCTTTTCCAGCACCACTCTAATCGAGACTCTGATTTCCAGCAACTGCAGTCCTCACTTGTGCCATTCAGCCCTTCAAGACAGCACCACCATTCAATATCATCATGACTGAACGTGGATCTGCATGGGTTTCTCTTCAGAAGGGTCGGTGTGGACTTGTCCGTCTGAATGGCCTGCTTCCACACTGTGGTGATTCTATGATGCCAACAGTGTAGGTTCAGTTCCTGCACGTGCAGCAGACCACAGTGAAGGTTCTGCTTTCTCAACCTTGCCTCTGTGTTGACCTACATGTTAACCCAGCCACTGGGCTTTGTCCTTCTATCGAGAAGAGCAGACAAAAATGCTTCTCAGATGACTTTGACTTTCCACTGTGGGTGTAGTACAGTCTGCCAGCAGCAGGGGATGGTGTTGCATCACCTTAATCGCAGGATCGGGTCCAATCTCTGAGGGGGACTGACCCCTTTTTGATGTGAGGGAGGGTGTAAAAAAACCTCACATTCATTTGTCGCTACCGGTTGCTTAAAGGTTTTCATTTGCACTCCGTTTGCGCGGGAGTTATAAGCCCACTGACGGGACGAAGTAACAAGAAAATCAGAATGGGAAACAGAAATTGCTGGAGAAAGTCAGCATCTGGAGTGGGGGTGAGAGTGGGGGAAGAACGCAGTCAACGTTTCTTCAGGACGCCATTCTTCAGGACGGCATTTTTCATTTGTCGTCAAAAAGCAGGAAGTCTCGAATGGGTGCCTGGATAGATGAAAGTGTAAGTTTGCCAGGGAGAGCAGAATTGAGACAATTTTCGGTTTTGTTTGTTGGTCAGATTGTTTACAAGAGCAGACTGCTCGGACATGTGAATGCACACCTTTGGAGCAAACGGGACTTGAATACGGCACTGCGGGGTTGAGATATGGAGCTGACCCCTCAAAATGCCACCGACTCCCCGGCGGGGAATTGAACCCCGGTCTCCCGCGTGACAGGCGGGGATACTAACCACTATACTACCGAGGATTGGACGGCGTTGCCCTCTGTTTCATTGGTATTAGATAGAATGTTCTTATGTGGAATTTTGATTTGTTGTCAATTTGAATTCTTCTTTAGATCATTCTGCTACCTCTGTGGAGATGATTCAGATATTAGTTATTGTTGTTTTCATGTTTGAATATCTATCTGTAAAGTAATCCGCTGCTGCTGTAAAACAGCCATTTCGTTGTGTCCTACCATCTGTGTTCAACTTCGTCCACTGCTGATCCACGCGCTCTCATTACCTGCCTCCTACAAACTGGTTCACACGCTGGCCTGTAATACAACACAAATCCAACAGCCTGGCTTCAATTCCCACAGCCAAATGGACTCAGCATGAAAGATTCCCCTTTTCAAGCTCATCCCCTCAGGTTCAACTACCACCCATCGATCGCTCCCTCATCAGAGAGCAGTGCTCCTCGAGGACGGTGGTGACTTTACTGTACGCTGCATCAGCTCCACTGTCAACGTCGAAACACTTTGCCAACAATTTCTTGATGTTTATAAAATCATGAGGATGAACAGTTAATCGCAGGGTTACTTCCAACTCACGTCAATCTCTGAGCCATGCATTTAACATCGAAACATAGAAAATAAGTGCAGGGGTAGGCCATTCAGCCCTTCAATTCAGGCAGAATCCGAGGAGCAGGAAAATCAGGATGCTGTCTGACTTGCGTTGCTTTTCCAGCACCACTCTAATCGAGACTCTGATTTCCAGCAACTGCAGTCCTCACTTGTGCCATTCAGCCCTTCAAGACAGCACCACCATTCAATATCATCATGACTGAACGTGGATCTGCATGGGTTTCTCTTCAGAAGGGTCGGTGTGGACTTGTCCGTCTGAATGGCCTGCTTCCACACTGTGGTGATTCTATGATGCCAACAGTGTAGGTTCAGTTCCTGCACGTGCAGCAGACCACAGTGAAGGTTCTGCTTTCTCAACCTTGCCTCTGTGTTGACCTACATGTTAACCCAGCCACTGGGCTTTGTCCTTCTATCGAGAAGAGCAGACAAAAATGCTTCTCAGATGACTTTGACTTTCCACTGTGGGTGTAGTACAGTCTGCCAGCAGCAGGGGATGGTGTTGCATCACCTTAATCGCAGGATCGGGTCCAATCTCTGAGGGGGACTGACCCCTTTTTGATGTGAGGGAGGGTGTAAAAAAACCTCACATTCATTTGTCGCTACCGGTTGCTTAAAGGTTTTCATTTGCACTCCGTTTGCGCGGGAGTTATAAGCCCACTGACGGGACGAAGTAACAAGAAAATCAGAATGGGAAACAGAAATTGCTGGAGAAAGTCAGCATCTGGAGTGGGGGTGAGAGTGGGGGAAGAACGCAGTCAACGTTTCTTCAGGACGCCATTCTTCAGGACGGCATTTTTCATTTGTCGTCAAAAAGCAGGAAGTCTCGAATGGGTGCCTGGATAGATGAAAGTGTAAGTTTGCCAGGGAGAGCAGAATTGAGACAATTTTCGGTTTTGTTTGTTGGTCAGATTGTTTACAAGAGCAGACTGCTCGGACATGTGAATGCACACCTTTGGAGCAAACGGGACTTGAATACGGCACTCCGGGGTTGAGAAATGGAGCTGACCCCTCAAAATGCCACCGACTCCCCGGCGGGGAATTGAACCCCGGTCTCCCGCGTGACAGGCGGGGATACTAACCACTATACGACCGAGGATTGGACGGCGTCGCCCTCTGTTTCATTGGTATTAGATAGAATGTTCTTATGTGAAATTTTGATTTGTTGTCAATTTGAACTCTTCTTTAGATCATTCTGCTACCTCCGTGGAGATGATTCAGATATTAGTTATTGTTGTTTTCATGTTTGAATATCTATCTGTAAAGTAATCCGCTGCTGCTGTAAAACAGCCATTTCGTTGTGTCCTACCATCTGTGTTCAACTTCGTCCACTGCTGATCCACGCGCTCTCATTACCTGCCTCCTACAAACTGGTTCACACGCTGGCCTGTAATACAACACAAATCCAACAGCCTGGCTTCAATTCCCACAGCCAAATGGACTCAGCATGAAAGATTCCCCTTTTCAAGCTCATCCCCTCAGGTTCAACTACCACCCATCGATCGCTCCCTCATCAGAGAGCAGTGCTCCTGGAGGACGGTGGTGACTTTACTGTATGCTGCATCAGCTCCACTGTCAACGTCGAAACACTTTGCCAACAATTTCTTGATGTTTATAAAATCATGAGGATGAACAGTTAATCGCAGGGTTACTTCCAACTCACGTCAATCTCTGAGCCATGCATTTAACATCGAAACATAGAAAATAAGTGCAGGGGTAGGCCATTCAGCCCTTCAATTCAGGCAGAATCCGAGGAGCAGGAAAATCAGGATGCTGTCTGACTTGCGTTGCTTTTCCAGCACCACTCTAATCGAGACTCTGATTTCCAGCAACTGCAGTCCTCACTTGTGCCATTCAGCCCTTCAAGACAGCACCACCATTCAATATCATCATGACTGAACGTGGATCTGCATGGGTTTCTCTTCAGAAGGGTCGGTGTGGACTTGTCCGTCTGAATGGCCTGCTTCCACACTGTGGTGATTCTATGATGCCAACAGTGTAGGTTCAGTTCCTGCACGTGCAGCAGACCACAGTGAAGGTTCTGCTTTCTCAACCTTGCCTCTGTGTTGACCTACATATTAACCCAGCCACTGGGCTTTGTCCTTCTATCGAGAAGAGCAGACAAAAATGCTTCTCAGATGACTTTGACTTTCCACTGTGGGTGTAGTACAGTCTGCCAGCAGCAGGGGATGGTGTTGCATCACCTTAATCGCAGGATCGGGTCCAATCTCTGAGGGGGACTGACCCCTTTTTGATGTGAGGGAGGGTGTAAAAAAACCTCACATTCATTTGTCGCTACCGGTTGCTTAAAGGTTTTCATTTGCACTCCGTTTGCGCGGGAGTTATAAGCCCACTGACGGGACGAAGTAACAAGAAAATCAGAATGGGAAACAGAAATTGCTGGAGAAAGTCAGCATCTGGAGTGGGGGTGAGAGTGGGGGAAGAACGCAGTCAACGTTTCTTCAGGACGCCATTCTTCAGGACGGCATTTTTCATTTGTCGTCAAAAAGCAGGAAGTCTCGAATGGGTGCCTGGATAGATGAAAGTGTAAGTTTGCCAGGGAGAGCAGAATTGAGACAATTTTCGGTTTTGTTTGTTGGTCAGATTGTTTACAAGAGCAGACTGCTCGGACATGTGAATGCACACCTTTGGAGCAAACGGGACTTGAATACGGCACTCCGGGGTTGAGAAATGGAGCTGACCCCTCAAAATGCCACCGACTCCCCGGCGGGGAATTGAACCCCGGTCTCCCGCGTGACAGGCGAGGATACTAACCACTATACTACCGAGGATTGGACGGCGTCGCCCTCTGTTTCATTGGTATTAGATAGAATGTTCTTATGTGAAATTTTGATTTGTTGTCAATTTGAATTCTTCTTTAGATCATTCTGCTACCTCTGTGGAGATGATTCAGATATTAGTTATTGTTGTTTTCATGTTTGAATATCTATCTGTAAAGTAATCCGCTGCTGCTGTAAAACAGCCATTTCGTTGTGTCCTACCATCTGTGTTCAACTTCGTCCACTGCTGATCCACGCGCTCTCATTACCTGCCTCCTACAAACTGGTTCACACGCTGGCCTGTAATACAACACAAATCCAACAGCCTGGCTTCAATTCCCACAGCCAAATGGACTCAGCATGAAAGATTCCCCTTTTCAAGCTCATCCCCTCAGGTTCAACTACCACCCATCGATCGCTCCCTCATCAGAGAGCAGTGCTCCTGGAGGACGGTGGTGACTTTACTGTATGCTGCATCAGCTCCACTGTCAACGTCGAAACACTTTGCCAACAATTTCTTGATGTTTATAAAATCATGAGGATGAACAGTTAATCGCAGGGTTACTTCCAACTCACGTCAATCTCTGAGCCATGCATTTAACATCGAAACATAGAAAATAAGTGCAGGGGTAGGCCATTCAGCCCTTCAATTCAGGCAGAATCCGAGGAGCAGGAAAATCAGGATGCTGTCTGACTTGCGTTGCTTTTCCAGCACCACTCTAATCGAGACTCTGATTTCCAGCAACTGCAGTCCTCACTTGTGCCATTCAGCCCTTCAAGACAGCACCACCATTCAATATCATCATGACTGAACGTGGATCTGCATGGGTTTCTCTTCAGAAGGGTCGGTGTGGACTTGTCCGTCTGAATGGCCTGCTTCCACACTGTGGTGATTCTATGATGCCAACAGTGTAGGTTCAGTTCCTGCACGTGCAGCAGACCACAGTGAAGGTTCTGCTTTCTCAACCTTGCCTCTGTGTTGACCTACATGTTAACCCAGCCACTGGGCTTTGTCCTTCTATCGAGAAGAGCAGACAAAAATGCTTCTCAGATGACTTTGACTTTCCACTGTGGGTGTAGTACAGTCTGCCAGCAGCAGGGGATGGTGTTGCATCACCTTAATCGCAGGATCGGGTCCAATCTCTGAGGGGGACTGACCCCTTTTTGATGTGAGGGAGGGTGTAAAAAAACCTCACATTCATTTGTCGCTACCGGTTGCTTAAAGGTTTTCATTTGCACTCCGTTTGCGCGGGAGTTATAAGCCCACTGACGGGACGAAGTAACAAGAAAATCAGAATGGGAAACAGAAATTGCTGGAGAAAGTCAGCATCTGGAGTGGGGGTGAGAGTGGGGGAAGAACGCAGTCAACGTTTCTTCAGGACGCCATTCTTCAGGACGGCATTTTTCATTTGTCGTCAAAAAGCAGGAAGTCTCGAATGGGTGCCTGGATAGATGAAAGTGTAAGTTTGCCAGGGAGAGCAGAATTGAGACAATTTTCGGTTTTGTTTGTTGGTCAGATTGTTTACAAGAGCAGACTGCTCGGACATGTGAATGCACACCTTTGGAGCAAACGGGACTTGAATACGGCACTCCGGGGTTGAGAAATGGAGCTGACCCCTCAAAATGCCACCGACTCCCCGGCGGGGAATTGAACCCCGGTCTCCCGCGTGACAGGCGGGGATACTAACCACTATACTACCGAGGATTGGACGGCGTCGCCCTCTGTTTCATTGGTATTAGATAGAATGTTCTTATGTGAAATTTTGATTTGTTGTCAATTTGAACTCTTCTTTAGATCATTCTGCTACCTCTGTGGAGATGATTCAGATATTAGTAATTGTTGTTTTCATGTTTGAATATCTATCTGTAAAGTAATCCGCTGCTGCTGTAAAACAGCCATTTCGTTGTGTCCTACCATCTGTGTTCAACTTCGTCCACTGCTGATCCACGCGCTCTCATTACCTGCCTCCTACAAACTGGTTCACACGCTGGCCTGTAATACAACACAAATCCAACAGCCTGGCTTCAATTCCCACAGCCAAATGGACTCAGCATGAAAGATTCCCCTTTTCAAGCTCATCCCCTCAGGTTCAACTACCACCCATCGATCGCTCCCTCATCAGAGAGCAGTGCTCCTGGAGGACGGTGGTGACTTTACTGTATGCTGCATCAGCTCCACTGTCAACGTCGAAACACTTTGCCAACAATTTCTTGATGTTTATAAAATCATGAGGATGAACAGTTAATCGCAGGGTTACTTCCAACTCACGTCAATCTCTGAGCCATGCATTTAACATCGAAACATAGAAAATAAGTGCAGGGGTAGGCCATTCAGCCCTTCAATTCAGGCAGAATCCGAGGAGCAGGAAAATCAGGATGCTGTCTGACTTGCGTTGCTTTTCCAGCACCACTCTAATCGAGACTCTGATTTCCAGCAACTGCAGTCCTCACTTGTGCCATTCAGCCCTTCAAGACAGCACCACCATTCAATATCATCATGACTGAACGTGGATCTGCATGGGTTTCTCTTCAGAAGGGTCGGTGTGGACTTGTCCGTCTGAATGGCCTGCTTCCACACTGTGGTGATTCTATGATGCCAACAGTGTAGGTTCAGTTCCTGCACGTGCAGCAGACCACAGTGAAGGTTCTGCTTTCTCAACCTTGCCTCTGTGTTGACCTACATGTTAACCCAGCCACTGGGCTTTGTCCTTCTATCGAGAAGAGCAGACAAAAATGCTTCTCAGATGACTTTGACTTTCCACTGTGGGTGTAGTACAGTCTGCCAGCAGCAGGGGATGGTGTTGCATCACCTTAATCGCAGGATCGGGTCCAATCTCTGAGGGGGACTGACCCCTTTTTGATGTGAGGGAGGGTGTAAAAAAACCTCACATTCATTTGTCGCTACCGGTTGCTTAAAGGTTTTCATTTGCACTCCGTTTGCGCGGGAGTTATAAGCCCACTGACGGGACGAAGTAACAAGAAAATCAGAATGGGAAACAGAAATTGCTGGAGAAAGTCAGCATCTGGAGTGGGGGTGAGAGTGGGGGAAGAACGCAGTCAACGTTTCTTCAGGACGCCATTCTTCAGGACGGCATTTTTCATTTGTCGTCAAAAAGCAGGAAGTCTCGAATGGGTGCCTGGATAGATGAAAGTGTAAGTTTGCCAGGGAGAGCAGAATTGAGACAATTTTCGGTTTTGTTTGTTGGTCAGATTGTTTACAAGAGCAGACTGCTCGGACATGTGAATGCACACCTTTGGAGCAAACGGGACTTGAATACGGCACTCCGGGGTTGAGAAATGGAGCTGACCCCTCAAAATGCCACCGACTCCCCGGCGGGGAATTGAACCCCGGTCTCCCGCGTGACAGGCGGGGATACTAACCACTATACTACCGAGGATTGGACGGCGTCGCCCTCTGTTTCATTGGTATTAGATAGAATGTTCTTATGTGAAATTTTGATTTGTTGTCAATTTGAATTCTTCTTTAGATCATTCTGCTACCTCTGTGGAGATGATTCAGATATTAGTAATTGTTGTTTTCATGTTTGAATATCTATCTGTAAAGTAATCCGCTGCTGCTGTAAAACAGCCATTTCGTTGTGTCCTACCATCTGTGTTCAACTTCGTCCACTGCTGATCCACGCGCTCTCATTACCTGCCTCCTACAAACTGGTTCACACGCTGGCCTGTAATACAACACAAATCCAACAGCCTGGCTTCAATTCCCACAGCCAAATGGACTCAGCATGAAAGATTCCCCTTTTCAAGCTCATCCCCTCAGGTTCAACTACCACCCATCGATCGCTCCCTCATCAGAGAGCAGTGCTCCTGGAGGACGGTGGTGACTTTACTGTATGCTGCATCAGCTCCACTGTCAACGTCGAAACACTTTGCCAACAATTTCTTGATGTTTATAAAATCATGAGGATGAACAGTTAATCGCAGGGTTACTTCCAACTCACGTCAATCTCTGAGCCATGCATTTAACATCGAAACATAGAAAATAAGTGCAGGGGTAGGCCATTCAGCCCTTCAATTCAGGCAGAATCCGAGGAGCAGGAAAATCAGGATGCTGTCTGACTTGCGTTGCTTTTCCAGCACCACTCTAATCGAGACTCTGATTTCCAGCAACTGCAGTCCTCACTTGTGCCATTCAGCCCTTCAAGACAGCACCACCATTCAATATCATCATGACTGAACGTGGATCTGCATGGGTTTCTCTTCAGAAGGGTCGGTGTGGACTTGTCCGTCTGAATGGCCTGCTTCCACACTGTGGTGATTCTATGATGCCAACAGTGTAGGTTCAGTTCCTGCACGTGCAGCAGACCACAGTGAAGGTTCTGCTTTCTCAACCTTGCCTCTGTGTTGACCTACATGTTAACCCAGCCACTGGGCTTTGTCCTTCTATCGAGAAGAGCAGACAAAAATGCTTCTCAGATGACTTTGACTTTCCACTGTGGGTGTAGTACAGTCTGCCAGCAGCAGGGGATGGTGTTGCATCACCTTAATCGCAGGATCGGGTCCAATCTCTGAGGGGGACTGACCCCTTTTTGATGTGAGGGAGGGTGTAAAAAAACCTCACATTCATTTGTCGCTACCGGTTGCTTAAAGGTTTTCATTTGCACTCCGTTTGCGCGGGAGTTATAAGCCCACTGACGGGACGAAGTAACAAGAAAATCAGAATGGGAAACAGAAATTGCTGGAGAAAGTCAGCATCTGGAGTGGGGGTGAGAGTGGGGGAAGAACGCAGTCAACGTTTCTTCAGGACGCCATTCTTCAGGACGGCATTTTTCATTTGTCGTCAAAAAGCAGGAAGTCTCGAATGGGTGCCTGGATAGATGAAAGTGTAAGTTTGCCAGGGAGAGCAGAATTGAGACAATTTTCGGTTTTGTTTGTTGGTCAGATTGTTTACAAGAGCAGACTGCTCGGACATGTGAATGCACACCTTTGGAGCAAACGGGACTTGAATACGGCACTCCGGGGTTGAGAAATGGAGCTGACCCCTCAAAATGCCACCGACTCCCCGGCGGGGAATTGAACCCCGGTCTCCCGCGTGACAGGCGGGGATACTAACCACTATACTACTGCAGTCCTCACTTGTGCCGTTCAGCCCTTCAAGACAGCACCACCATTCAATATCATCATGACTGAACGTGGATCTGCATGGGTTTCTCTTCAGAAGGGTCGGTGTGGACTTGTCCGTCTGAATGGCCTGCTTCCACACTGTGGTGATTCTATGATGCCAACAGTGTAGGTTCAGTTCCTGCACGTGCAGCAGACCACAGTGAAGGTTCTGCTTTCTCAACCTTGCCTCTGTGTTGACCTACATGTTAACCCAGCCACTGGGCTTTGTCCTTCTATCGAGAAGAGCAGACAAAAATGCTTCTCAGATGACTTTGACTTTCCACTGTGGGTGTAGTACAGTCTGCCAGCAGCAGGGGTTGGTGTTGCATCACCTTAATCGCAGGATCGGGTCCAATCTCTGAGGGGGACTGACCCCTTTTTGATGTGAGGGAGGGTGTAAAAAAACCTCACATTCATTTGTCGCTACCGGTTGCTTAAAGGTTTTCATTTGCACTCCGTTTGCGCGGGAGTTATAAGCCCACTGACGGGACGAAGTAACAAGAAAATCAGAATGGGAAACAGAAATTGCTGGAGAAAGTCAGCATCTGGAGTGGGGGTGAGAGTGGGGGAAGAACGCAGTCAACGTTTCTTCAGGACGCCATTCTTCAGGACGGCATTTTTCATTTGTCGTCAAAAAGCAGGAAGTCTCGAATGGGTGCCTGGATAGATGAAAGTGTAAGTTTGCCAGGGAGAGCAGAATTGAGACAATTTTCGGTTTTGTTTGTTGGTCAGATTGTTTACAAGAGCAGACTGCTCGGACATGTGAATGCACACCTTTGGAGCAAACGGGACTTGAATACGGCACTCCGGGGTTGAGAAATGGAGCTGACCCCTCAAAATGCCACCGACTCCCCGGCGGGGAATTGAACCCCGGTCTCCCGCGTGACAGGCGGGGATACTAACCACTATACTACCGAGGATTGGACGGCGTCGCCCTCTGTTTCATTGGTATTAGATAGAATGTTCTTATGTGAAATTTTGATTTGTTGTCAATTTGAATTCTTCTTTAGATCATTCTGCTACCTCCGTGGAGATGATTCAGATATTAGTTATTGTTGTTTTCATGTTTGAATATCTATCTGTAAAGTAATCCGCTGCTGCTGTAAAACAGCCATTTCGTTGTGTCCTACCATCTGTGTTCAACTTCGTCCACTGCTGATCCACGCGCTCTCATTACCTGCCTCCTACAAACTGGTTCACACGCTGGCCTGTAATACAACACAAATCCAACAGCCTGGCTTCAATTCCCACAGCCAAATGGACTCAGCATGAAAGATTCCCCTTTTCAAGCTCATCCCCTCAGGTTCAACTACCACCCATCGATCGCTCCCTCATCAGAGAGCAGTGCTCCTGGAGGACGGTGGTGACTTTACTGTATGCTGCATCAGCTCCACTGTCAACGTCGAAACACTTTGCCAACAATTTCTTGATGTTTATAAAATCATGAGGATGAACAGTTAATCGCAGGGTTACTTCCAACTCACGTCAATCTCTGAGCCATGCATTTAACATCGAAACATAGAAAATAAGTGCAGGGGTAGGCCATTCAGCCCTTCAATTCAGGCAGAATCCGAGGAGCAGGAAAATCAGGATGCTGTCTGACTTGCGTTGCTTTTCCAGCACCACTCTAATCGAGACTCTGATTTCCAGCAACTGCAGTCCTCACTTGTGCCATTCAGCCCTTCAAGACAGCACCACCATTCAATATCATCATGACTGAACGTGGATCTGCATGGGTTTCTCTTCAGAAGGGTCGGTGTGGACTTGTCCGTCTGAATGGCCTGCTTCCACACTGTGGTGATTCTATGATGCCAACAGTGTAGGTTCAGTTCCTGCACGTGCAGCAGACCACAGTGAAGGTTCTGCTTTCTCAACCTTGCCTCTGTGTTGACCTACATGTTAACCCAGCCACTGGGCTTTGTCCTTCTATCGAGAAGAGCAGACAAAAATGCTTCTCAGATGACTTTGACTTTCCACTGTGGGTGTAGTACAGTCTGCCAGCAGCAGGGGATGGTGTTGCATCACCTTAATCGCAGGATCGGGTCCAATCTCTGAGGGGGACTGACCCCTTTTTGATGTGAGGGAGGGTGTAAAAAAACCTCACATTCATTTGTCGCTACCGGTTGCTTAAAGGTTTTCATTTGCACTCCGTTTGCGCGGGAGTTATAAGCCCACTGACGGGACGAAGTAACAAGAAAATCAGAATGGGAAACAGAAATTGCTGGAGAAAGTCAGCATCTGGAGTGGGGGTGAGAGTGGGGGAAGAACGCAGTCAACGTTTCTGGTCCAGTGACCATTCTTCAGGACGGCATTTTTCATTTGTCGTCAAAAAGCAGGAAGTCTCGAATGGGTGCCTGGATAGATGAAAGTGTAAGTTTGCCAGGGAGAGCAGAATTGAGACAATTTTCGGTTTTGTTTGTTGGTCAGATTGTTTACAAGAGCAGACTGCTCGGACATGTGAATGCACACCTTTGGAGCAAACGGGACTTGAATACGGCACTCCGGGGTTGAGAAATGGAGCTGACCCCTCAAAATGCCACCGACTCCCCGGCGGGGAATTGAACCCCGGTCTCCCGCGTGACAGGCGGGGATACTAACCACTATACTACCGAGGATTGGACGGCGTCGCCCTCTGTTTCATTGGTATTAGATAGAATGTTCTTATGTGAAATTTTGATTTGTTGTCAATTTGAACTCTTCTTTAGATCATTCTGCTACCTCTGTGGAGATGATTCAGATATTAGTTATTGTTGTTTTCATGTTTGAATATCTATCTGTAAAGTAATCCGCTGCTGCTGTAAAACAGCCATTTCGTTGTGTCCTACCATCTGTGTTCAACTTCGTCCACTGCTGATCCACGCGCTCTCATTACCTGCCTCCTACAAACTGGTTCACACGCTGGCCTGTAATACAACACAAATCCAACAGCCTGGCTTCAATTCCCACAGCCAAATGGACTCAGCATGAAAGATTCCCCTTTTCAAGCTCATCCCCTCAGGTTCAACTACCACCCATCGATCGCTCCCTCATCAGAGAGCAGTGCTCCTCGAGGACGGTGGTGACTTTACTGTACGCTGCATCAGCTCCACTGTCAACGTCGAAACACTTTGCCAACAATTTCTTGATGTTTATAAAATCATGAGGATGAACAGTTAATCGCAGGGTTACTTCCAACTCACGTCAATCTCTGAGCCATGCATTTAACATCGAAACATAGAAAATAAGTGCAGGGGTAGGCCATTCAGCCCTTCAATTCAGGCAGAATCCGAGGAGCAGGAAAATCAGGATGCTGTCTGACTTGCGTTGCTTTTCCAGCACCACTCTAATCGAGACTCTGATTTCCAGCAACTGCAGTCCTCACTTGTGCCATTCAGCCCTTCAAGACAGCACCACCATTCAATATCATCATGACTGAACGTGGATCTGCATGGGTTTCTCTTCAGAAGGGTCGGTGTGGACTTGTCCGTCTGAATGGCCTGCTTCCACACTGTGGTGATTCTATGATGCCAACAGTGTAGGTTCAGTTCCTGCACGTGCAGCAGACCACAGTGAAGGTTCTGCTTTCTCAACCTTGCCTCTGTGTTGACCTACATGTTAACCCAGCCACTGGGCTTTGTCCTTCTATCGAGAAGAGCAGACAAAAATGCTTCTCAGATGACTTTGACTTTCCACTGTGGGTGTAGTACAGTCTGCCAGCAGCAGGGGATGGTGTTGCATCACCTTAATCGCAGGATCGGGTCCAATCTCTGAGGGGGACTGACCCCTTTTTGATGTGAGGGAGGGTGTAAAAAAACCTCACATTCATTTGTCGCTACCGGTTGCTTAAAGGTTTTCATTTGCACTCCGTTTGCGCGGGAGTTATAAGCCTACTGACGGGACGAAGTAACAAGAAAATCAGAATGGGAAACAGAAATTGCTGGAGAAAGTCAGCATCTGGAGTGGGGGTGAGAGTGGGGGAAGAACGCAGTCAACGTTTCTGGTCCAGTGACCATTCTTCAGGACGGCATTTTTCATTTGTCGTCAAAAAGCAGGCAGTCTCGAATGGGTGCCTGGATAGATGAAAGTGTAAGTTTGCCAGGGAGAGCAGAATTGAGACAATTTTCGGTTTTGTTTGTTGGTCAGATTGTTTACAAGAGCAGACTGCTCGGACATGTGAATGCACACCTTTGGAGCAAACGGGACTTGAATACGGCACTCCGGGGTTGAGAAATGGAGCTGACCCCTCAAAATGCCACCGACTCCCCGGCGGGGAATTGAACCCCGGTCTCCCGCGTGACAGGCGGGGATACTAACCACTATACTACCGAGGATTGGACGGCGTCGCCCTCTGTTTCATTGGTATTAGATAGAATGTTCTTATGTGAAATTTTGATTTGTTGTCAATTTGAACTCTTCTTTAGATCATTCTGCTACCTCTGTGGAGATGATTCAGATATTAGTTATTGTTGTTTTCATGTTTGAATATCTATCTGTAAAGTAATCCGCTGCTGCTGTAAAACAGCCATTTCGTTGTGTCCTACCATCTGTGTTCAACTTCGTCCACTGCTGATCCACGCGCTCTCATTACCTGCCTCCTACAAACTGGTTCACACGCTGGCCTGTAATACAACACAAATCCAACAGCCTGGCTTCAATTCCCACAGCCAAATGGACTCAGCATGAAAGATTCCCCTTTTCAAGCTCATCCCCTCAGGTTCAACTACCACCCATCGATCGCTCCCTCATCAGAGAGCAGTGCTCCTCGAGGACGGTGGTGACTTTACTGTACGCTGCATCAGCTCCACTGTCAACGTCGAAACACTTTGCCAACAATTTCTTGATGTTTATAAAATCATGAGGATGAACAGTTAATCGCAGGGTTACTTCCAACTCACGTCAATCTCTGAGCCATGCATTTAACATCGAAACATAGAAAATAAGTGCAGGGGTAGGCCATTCAGCCCTTCAATTCAGGCAGAATCCGAGGAGCAGGAAAATCAGGATGCTGTCTGACTTGCGTTGCTTTTCCAGCACCACTCTAATCGAGACTCTGATTTCCAGCAACTGCAGTCCTCACTTGTGCCATTCAGCCCTTCAAGACAGCACCACCATTCAATATCATCATGACTGAACGTGGATCTGCATGGGTTTCTCTTCAGAAGGGTCGGTGTGGACTTGTCCGTCTGAATGGCCTGCTTCCACACTGTGGTGATTCTATGATGCCAACAGTGTAGGTTCAGTTCCTGCACGTGCAGCAGACCACAGTGAAGGTTCTGCTTTCTCAACCTTGCCTCTGTGTTGACCTACATGTTAACACAGCCACTGGGCTTTGTCCTTCTATCGAGAAGAGCAGACAAAAATGCTTCTCAGATGACTTTGACTTTCCACTGTGGGTGTAGTACAGTCTGCCAGCAGCAGGGGATGGTGTTGCATCACCTTAATCGCAGGATCGGGTCCAATCTCTGAGGGGGACTGACCCCTTTTTGATGTGAGGGAGGGTGTAAAAAAACCTCACATTCATTTGTCGCTACCGGTTGCTTAAAGGTTTTCATTTGCACTCCGTTTGCGCGGGAGTTATAAGCCCACTGACGGGACGAAGTAACAAGAAAATCAGAATGGGAAACAGAAATTGCTGGAGAAAGTCAGCATCTGGAGTGGGGGTGAGAGTGGGGGAAGAACGCAGTCAACGTTTCTGGTCCAGTGACCATTCTTCAGGACGGCATTTTTCATTTGTCGTCAAAAAGCAGGCAGTCTCGAATGGGTGCCTGGATAGATGAAAGTGTAAGTTTGCCAGGGAGAGCAGAATTGAGACAATTTTCGGTTTTGTTTGTTGGTCAGATTGTTTACAAGAGCAGACTGCTCGGACATGTGAATGCACACCTTTGGAGCAAACGGGACTTGAATACGGCACTCCGGGGTTGAGAAATGGAGCTGACCCCTCAAAATGCCACCGACTCCCCGGCGGGGAATTGAACCCCGGTCTCCCGCGTGACAGGCGGGGATACTAACCACTATACTACCGAGGATTGGACGGCGTCGCCCTCTGTTTCATTGGTATTAGATAGAATGTTCTTATGTGAAATTTTGATTTGTTGTCAATTTGAACTCTTCTTTAGATCATTCTGCTACCTCTGTGGAGATGATTCAGATATTAGTTATTGTTGTTTTCATGTTTGAATATCTATCTGTAAAGTAATCCGCTGCTGCTGTAAAACAGCCATTTCGTTGTGTCCTACCATCTGTGTTCAACTTCGTCCACTGCTGATCCACGCGCTCTCATTACCTGCCTCCTACAAACTGGTTCACACGCTGGCCTGTAATACAACACAAATCCAACAGCCTGGCTTCAATTCCCACAGCCAAATGGACTCAGCATGAAAGATTCCCCTTTTCAAGCTCATCCCCTCAAGTTCAACTACCACCCATCGATCGCTCCCTCATCAGAGAGCAGTGCTCCTCGAGGACGGTGGTGACTTTACTGTACGCTGCATCAGCTCCACTGTCAACGTCGAAACACTTTGCCAACAATTTCTTGATGTTTATAAAATCATGAGGATGAACAGTTAATCGCAGGGTTACTTCCAACTCACGTCAATCTCTGAGCCATGCATTTAACATCGAAACATAGAAAATAAGTGCAGGGGTAGGCCATTCAGCCCTTCAATTCAGGCAGAATCCGAGGAGCAGGAAAATCAGGATGCTGTCTGACTTGCGTTGCTTTTCCAGCACCACTCTAATCGAGACTCTGATTTCCAGCAACTGCAGTCCTCACTTGTGCCATTCAGCCCTTCAAGACAGCACCACCATTCAATATCATCATGACTGAACGTGGATCTGCATGGGTTTCTCTTCAGAAGGGTCGGTGTGGACTTGTCCGTCTGAATGGCCTGCTTCCACACTGTGGTGATTCTATGATGCCAACAGTGTAGGTTCAGTTCCTGCACGTGCAGCAGACCACAGTGAAGGTTCTGCTTTCTCAACCTTGCCTCTGTGTTGACCTACATGTTAACCCAGCCACTGGGCTTTGTCCTTCTATCGAGAAGAGCAGACAAAAATGCTTCTCAGATGACTTTGACTTTCCACTGTGGGTGTAGTACAGTCTGCCAGCAGCAGGGGATGGTGTTGCATCACCTTAATCGCAGGATCGGGTCCAATCTCTGAGGGGGACTGACCCCTTTTTGATGTGAGGGAGGGTGTAAAAAAACCTCACATTCATTTGTCGCTACCGGTTGCTTAAAGGTTTTCATTTGCACTCCGTTTGCGCGGGAGTTATAAGCCCACTGACGGGACGAAGTAACAAGAAAATCAGAATGGGAAACAGAAATTGCTGGAGAAAGTCAGCATCTGGAGTCGGGGTGAGAGTGGGGGAAGAACGCAGTCAACGTTTCTGGTCCAGTGACCATTCTTCAGGACGGCATTTTTCATTTGTCGTCAAAAAGCAGGAAGTCTCGAATGGGTGCCTGGATAGATGAAAGTGTAAGTTTGCCAGGGAGAGCAGAATTGAGACAATTTTCGGTTTTGTTTGTTGGTCAGATTGTTTACAAGAGCAGACTGCTCGGACATGTGAATGCACACCTTTGGAGCAAACGGGACTTGAATACGGCACTCCGGGGTTGAGAAATGGAGCTGACCCCTCAAAATGCCACCGACTCCCCGGCGGGGAATTGAACCCCGGTCTCCCGCGTGACAGGCGGGGATACTAACCACTATACTACCGAGGATTGGACGGCGTCGCCCTCTGTTTCATTGGTATTAGATAGAATGTTCTTATGTGAAATTTTGATTTGTTGTCAATTTGAACTCTTCTTTAGATCATTCTGCTACCTCTGTGGAGATGATTCAGATATTAGTTATTGTTGTTTTCATGTTTGAATATCTATCTGTAAAGTAATCCGCTGCTGCTGTAAAACAGCCATTTCGTTGTGTCCTACCATCTGTGTTCAACTTCGTCCACTGCTGATCCACGCGCTCTCATTACCTGCCTCCTACAAACTGGTTCACACGCTGGCCTGTAATACAACACAAATCCAACAGCCTGGCTTCAATTCCCACAGCCAAATGGACTCAGCATGAAAGATTCCCCTTTTCAAGCTCATCCCCTCAGGTTCAACTACCACCCATCGATCGCTCCCTCATCAGAGAGCAGTGCTCCTCGAGGACGGTGGTGACTTTACTGTACGCTGCATCAGCTCCACTGTCAACGTCGAAACACTTTGCCAACAATTTCTTGATGTTTATAAAATCATGAGGATGAACAGTTAATCGCAGGGTTACTTCCAACTCACGTCAATCTCTGAGCCATGCATTTAACATCGAAACATAGAAAATAAGTGCAGGGGTAGGCCATTCAGCCCTTCAATTCAGGCAGAATCCGAGGAGCAGGAAAATCAGGATGCTGTCTGACTTGCGTTGCTTTTCCAGCACCACTCTAATCGAGACTCTGATTTCCAGCAACTGCAGTCCTCACTTGTGCCATTCAGCCCTTCAAGACAGCACCACCATTCAATATCATCATGACTGAACGTGGATCTGCATGGGTTTCTCTTCAGAAGGGTCGGTGTGGACTTGTCCGTCTGAATGGCCTGCTTCCACACTGTGGTGATTCTATGATGCCAACAGTGTAGGTTCAGTTCCTGCACGTGCAGCAGACCACAGTGAAGGTTCTGCTTTCTCAACCTTGCCTCTGTGTTGACCTACATGTTAACCCAGCCACTGGGCTTTGTCCTTCTATCGAGAAGAGCAGACAAAAATGCTTCTCAGATGACTTTGACTTTCCACTGTGGGTGTAGTACAGTCTGCCAGCAGCAGGGGATGGTGTTGCATCACCTTAATCGCAGGATCGGGTCCAATCTCTGAGGGGGACTGACCCCTTTTTGATGTGAGGGAGGGTGTAAAAAAACCTCACATTCATTTGTCGCTACCGGTTGCTTAAAGGTTTTCATTTGCACTCCGTTTGCGCGGGAGTTATAAGCCCACTGACGGGACGAAGTAACAAGAAAATCAGAATGGGAAACAGAAATTGCTGGAGAAAGTCAGCATCTGGAGTGGGGGTGAGAGTGGGGGAAGAACGCAGTCAACGTTTCTTCAGGACGCCATTCTTCAGGACGGCATTTTTCATTTGTCGTCAAAAAGCAGGAAGTCTCGAATGGGTGCCTGGATAGATGAAAGTGTAAGTTTGCCAGGGAGAGCAGAATTGAGACAATTTTCGGTTTTGTTTGTTGGTCAGATTGTTTACAAGAGCAGACTGCTCGGACATGTGAATGCACACCTTTGGAGCAAACGGGACTTGAATACGGCACTCCGGGGTTGAGAAATGGAGCTGACCCCTCAAAATGCCACCGACTCCCCGGCGGGGAATTGAACCCCGGTCTCCCGCGTGACAGGCGGGGATACTAACCACTATACTACCGAGGATTGGACGGCATCGCCCTCTGTTTCATTGGTATTAGATAGAATGTTCTTATGTGAAATTTTGATTTGTTGTCAATTTGAATTCTTCTTTAGATCATTCTGCTACCTCCGTGGAGATGATTCAGATATTAGTTATTGTTGTTTTCATGTTTGAATATCTATCTGTAAAGTAATCCGCTGCTGCTGTAAAACAGCCATTTCGTTGTGTCCTACCATCTGTGTTCAACTTCGTCCACTGCTGATCCACGCGCTCTCATTACCTGCCTCCTACAAACTGGTTCACACGCTGGCCTGTAATACAACACAAATCCAACAGCCTGGCTTCAATTCCCACAGCCAAATGGACTCAGCATGAAAGATTCCCCTTTTCAAGCTCATCCCCTCAGGTTCAACTACCACCCATCGATCGCTCCCTCATCAGAGAGCAGTGCTCCTGGAGGACGGTGGTGACTTTACTGTATGCTGCATCAGCTCCACTGTCAACGTCGAAACACTTTGCCAACAATTTCTTGATGTTTATAAAATCATGAGGATGAACAGTTAATCGCAGGGTTACTTCCAACTCACGTCAATCTCTGAGCCATGCATTTAACATCGAAACATAGAAAATAAGTGCAGGGGTAGGCCATTCAGCCCTTCAATTCAGGCAGAATCCTAGGAGCAGGAAAATCACGATGCTGTCTGACTTGCGTTGCTTTTCCAGCACCACTCTAATCGAGACTCTGATTTCCAGCAACTGCAGTCCTCACTTGTGCCATTCAGCCCTTCAAGACAGCACCACCATTCAATATCATCATGACTGAACGTGGATCTGCATGGGTTTCTCTTCAGAATGGTCGGTGTGGACTTGTCCGTCTGAATGGCCTGCTTCCACACTGTGGTGATTCTATGATGCCAACAGTGTAGGTTCAGTTCCTGCACGTGCAGCAGACCACAGTGAAGGTTCTGCTTTCTCAACCTTGCCTCTGTGTTGACCTACATGTTAACCCAGCCACTGGGCTTTGTCCTTCTATCGAGAAGAGCAGACAAAAATGCTTCTCAGATGACTTTGACTTTCCACTGTGGGTGTAGTACAGTCTGCCAGCAGCAGGGGATGGTGTTGCATCACCTTAATCGCAGGATCGGGTCCAATCTCTGAGGGGGACTGACCCCTTTTTGATGTGAGGGAGGGTGTAAAAAAACCTCACATTCATTTGTCGCTACCGGTTGCTTAAAGGTTTTCATTTGCACTCCGTTTGCGCGGGAGTTATAAGCCCACTGACGGGACGAAGTAACAAGAAAATCAGAATGGGAAACAGAAATTGCTGGAGAAAGTCAGCATCTGGAGTGGGGGTGAGAGTGGGGGAAGAACGCAGTCAACGTTTCTTCAGGACGCCATTCTTCAGGACGGTATTTTTCATTTGTCGTCAAAAAGCAGGAAGTCTCGAATGGGTGCCTGGATAGATGAAAGTGTAAGTTTGCCAGGGAGAGCAGAATTGAGACAATTTTCGGTTTTGTTTGTTGGTCAGATTGTTTACAAGAGCAGACTGCTCGGACATGTGAATGCACACCTTTGGAGCAAACGGGACTTGAATACGGCACTCCGGGGTTGAGAAATGGAGCTGACCCCTCAAAATGCCACCGACTCCCCGGCGGGGAATTGAACCCCGGTCTCCCGCGTGACAGGCGGGGATACTAACCACTATACTACCGAGGATTGGACGGCGTCGCCCTCTGTTTCATTGGTATTAGATAGAATGTTCTTATGTGAAATTTTGATTTGTTGTCAATTTGAATTCTTCTTTAGATCATTCTGCTACCTCTGTGGAGATGATTCAGATATTAGTTATTGTTGTTTTCATGTTTGAATATCTATCTGTAAAGTAATCCGCTGCTGCTGTAAAACAGCCATTTCGTTGTGTCCTACCATCTGTGTTCAACTTCGTCCACTGCTGATCCACGCGCTCTCATTACCTGCCTCCTACAAACTGGTTCACACGCTGGCCTGTAATACAACACAAATCCAACAGCCTGGCTTCAATTCCCACAGCCAAATGGACTCAGCATGAAAGATTCCCCTTTTCAAGCTCATCCCCTCAGGTTCAACTACCACCCATCGATCGCTCCCTCATCAGAGAGCAGTGCTCCTCGAGGACGGTGGTGACTTTACTGTACGCTGCATCAGCTCCACTGTCAACGTCGAAACACTTTGCCAACAATTTCTTGATGTTTATAAAATCATGAGGATGAACAGTTAATCGCAGGGTTACTTCCAACTCACGTCAATCTCTGAGCCATGCATTTAACATCGAAACATAGAAAATAAGTGCAGGGGTAGGCCATTCAGCCCTTCAATTCAGGCAGAATCCGAGGAGCAGGAAAATCAGGATGCTGTCTGACTTGCGTTGCTTTTCCAGCACCACTCTAATCGAGACTCTGATTTCCAGCAACTGCAGTCCTCACTTGTGCCATTCAGCCCTTCAAGACAGCACCACCATTCAATATCATCATGACTGAACGTGGATCTGCATGGGTTTCTCTTCAGAAGGGTCGGTGTGGACTTGTCCGTCTGAATGGCCTGCTTCCACACTGTGGTGATTCTATGATGCCAACAGTGTAGGTTCAGTTCCTGCACGTGCAGCAGACCACAGTGAAGGTTCTGCTTTCTCAACCTTGCCTCTGTGTTGACCTACATGTTAACCCAGCCACTGGGCTTTGTCCTTCTATCGAGAAGAGCAGACAAAAATGCTTCTCAGATGACTTTGACTTTCCACTGTGGGTGTAGTACAGTCTGCCAGCAGCAGGGGATGGTGTTGCATCACCTTAATCGCAGGATCGGGTCCAATCTCTGAGGGGGACTGACCCCTTTTTGATGTGAGGGAGGGTGTAAAAAAACCTCACATTCATTTGTCGCTACCGGTTGCTTAAAGGTTTTCATTTGCACTCCGTTTGCGCGGGAGTTATAAGCCCACTGACGGGACGAAGTAACAAGAAAATCAGAATGGGAAACAGAAATTGCTGGAGAAAGTCAGCATCTGGAGTGGGGGTGAGAGTGGGGGAAGAACGCAGTCAACGTTTCTTCAGGACGCCATTCTTCAGGACGGCATTTTTCATTTGTCGTCAAAAAGCAGGAAGTCTCGAATGGGTGCCTGGATAGATGAAAGTGTAAGTTTGCCAGGGAGAGCAGAATTGAGACAATTTTCGGTTTTGTTTGTTGGTCAGATTGTTTACAAGAGCAGACTGCTCGGACATGTGAATGCACACCTTTGGAGCAAACGGGACTTGAATACGGCACTCCGGGGTTGAGAAATGGAGCTGACCCCTCAAAATGCCACCGACTCCCCGGCGGGGAATTGAACCCCGGTCTCCCGCGTGACAGGCGGGGATACTAACCACTATACTACCGAGGATTGGACGGCGTCGCCCTCTGTTTCATTGGTATTAGATAGAATGTTCTTATGTGAAATTTTGATTTGTTGTCAATTTGAATTCTTCTTTAGATCATTCTGCTACCTCTGTGGAGATGATTCAGATATTAGTTATTGTTGTTTTCATGTTTGAATATCTATCTGTAAAGTAATCCGCTGCTGCTGTAAAACAGCCATTTCGTTGTGTCCTACCATCTGTGTTCAACTTCGTCCACTGCTGATCCACGCGCTCTCATTACCTGCCTCCTACAAACTGGTTCACACGCTGGCCTGTAATACAACACAAATCCAACAGCCTGGCTTCAATTCCCACAGCCAAATGGACTCAGCATGAAAGATTCCCCTTTTCAAGCTCATCCCCTCAGGTTCAACTACCACCCATCGATCGCTCCCTCATCAGAGAGCAGTGCTCCTGGAGGACGGTGGTGACTTTACTGTATGCTGCATCAGCTCCACTGTCAACGTCGAAACACTTTGCCAACAATTTCTTGATGTTTATAAAATCATGAGGATGAACAGTTAATCGCAGGGTTACTTCCAACTCACGTCAATCTCTGAGCCATGCATTTAACATCGAAACATAGAAAATAAGTGCAGGGGTAGGCCATTCAGCCCTTCAATTCAGGCAGAATCCGAGGAGCAGGAAAATCAGGATGCTGTCTGACTTGCGTTGCTTTTCCAGCACCACTCTAATCGAGACTCTGATTTCCAGCAACTGCAGTCCTCACTTGTGCCATTCAGCCCTTCAAGACAGCACCACCATTCAATATCATCATGACTGAACGTGGATCTGCATGGGTTTCTCTTCAGAAGGGTCGGTGTGGACTTGTCCGTCTGAATGGCCTGCTTCCACACTGTGGTGATTCTATGATGCCAACAGTGTAGGTTCAGTTCCTGCACGTGCAGCAGACCACAGTGAAGGTTCTGCTTTCTCAACCTTGCCTCTGTGTTGACCTACATGTTAACCCAGCCACTGGGCTTTGTCCTTCTATCGAGAAGAGCAGACAAAAATGCTTCTCAGATGACTTTGACTTTCCACTGTGGGTGTAGTACAGTCTGCCAGCAGCAGGGGTTGGTGTTGCATCACCTTAATCGCAGGATCGGGTCCAATCTCTGAGGGGGACTGACCCCTTTTTGATGTGAGGGAGGGTGTAAAAAAACCTCACATTCATTTGTCGCTACCGGTTGCTTAAAGGTTTTCATTTGCACTCCGTTTGCGCGGGAGTTATAAGCCCACTGACGGGACGAAGTAACAAGAAAATCAGAATGGGAAACAGAAATTGCTGGAGAAAGTCAGCATCTGGAGTGGGGGTGAGAGTGGGGGAAGAACGCAGTCAACGTTTCTTCAGGACGCCATTCTTCAGGACGGCATTTTTCATTTGTCGTCAAAAAGCAGGAAGTCTCGAATGGGTGCCTGGATAGATGAAAGTGTAAGTTTGCCAGGGAGAGCAGAATTGAGACAATTTTCGGTTTTGTTTGTTGGTCAGATTGTTTACAAGAGCAGACTGCTCGGACATGTGAATGCACACCTTTGGAGCAAACGGGACTTGAATACGGCACTCCGGGGTTGAGAAATGGAGCTGACCCCTCAAAATGCCACCGACTCCCCGGCGGGGAATTGAACCCCGGTCTCCCGCGTGACAGGCGGGGATATTAACCACTATACTACCGAGGATTGGACGGCGTCGCCCTCTGTTTCATTGGTATTAGATAGAATGTTCTTATGTGAAATTTTGATTTGTTGTCAATTTGAATTCTTCTTTAGATCATTCTGCTACCTCCGTGGAGATGATTCAGATATTAGTTATTGTTGTTTTCATGTTTGAATATCTATCTGTAAAGTAATCCGCTGCTGCTGTAAAACAGCCATTTCGTTGTGTCCTACCATCTGTGTTCAACTTCGTCCACTGCTGATCCACGCGCTCTCATTACCTGCCTCCTACAAACTGGTTCACACGCTGGCCTGTAATACAACACAAATCCAACAGCCTGGCTTCAATTCCCACAGCCAAATGGACTCAGCATGAAAGATTCCCCTTTTCAAGCTCATCCCCTCAGGTTCAACTACCACCCATCGATCGCTCCCTCATCAGAGAGCAGTGCTCCTGGAGGACGGTGGTGACTTTACTGTATGCTGCATCAGCTCCACTGTCAACGTCGAAACACTTTGCCAACAATTTCTTGATGTTTATAAAATCATGAGGATGAACAGTTAATCGCAGGGTTACTTCCAACTCACGTCAATCTCTGAGCCATGCATTTAACATCGAAACATAGAAAATAAGTGCAGGGGTAGGCCATTCAGCCCTTCAATTCAGGCAGAATCCTAGGAGCAGGAAAATCACGATGCTGTCTGACTTGCGTTGCTTTTCCAGCACCACTCTAATCGAGACTCTGATTTCCAGCAACTGCAGTCCTCACTTGTGCCATTCAGCCCTTCAAGACAGCACCACCATTCAATATCATCATGACTGAACGTGGATCTGCATGGGTTTCTCTTCAGAATGGTCGGTGTGGACTTGTCCGTCTGAATGGCCTGCTTCCACACTGTGGTGATTCTATGATGCCAACAGTGTAGGTTCAGTTCCTGCACGTGCAGCAGACCACAGTGAAGGTTCTGCTTTCTCAACCTTGCCTCTGTGTTGACCTACATGTTAACCCAGCCACTGGGCTTTGTCCTTCTATCGAGAAGAGCAGACAAAAATGCTTCTCAGATGACTTTGACTTTCCACTGTGGGTGTAGTACAGTCTGCCAGCAGCAGGGGATGGTGTTGCATCACCTTAATCGCAGGATCGGGTCCAATCTCTGAGGGGGACTGACCCCTTTTTGATGTGAGGGAGGGTGTAAAAAAACCTCACATTCATTTGTCGCTACCGGTTGCTTAAAGGTTTTCATTTGCACTCCGTTTGCGCGGGAGTTATAAGCCCACTGACGGGACGAAGTAACAAGAAAATCAGAATGGGAAACAGAAATTGCTGGAGAAAGTCAGCATCTGGAGTGGGGGTGAGAGTGGGGGAAGAACGCAGTCAACGTTTCTTCAGGACGCCATTCTTCAGGACGGCATTTTTCATTTGTCGTCAAAAAGCAGGAAGTCTCGAATGGGTGCCTGGATAGATGAAAGTGTAAGTTTGCCAGGGAGAGCAGAATTGAGACAATTTTCGGTTTTGTTTGTTGGTCAGATTGTTTACAAGAGCAGACTGCTCGGACATGTGAATGCACACCTTTGGAGCAAACGGGACTTGAATACGGCACTCCGGGGTTGAGAAATGGAGCTGACCCCTCAAAATGCCACCGACTCCCCGGCGGGGAATTGAACCCCGGTCTCCCGCGTGACAGGCGGGGATACTAACCACTATACTACCGAGGATTGGACGGCGTCGCCCTCTGTTTCATTGGTATTAGATAGAATGTTCTTATGTGAAATTTTGATTTGTTGTCAATTTGAATTCTTCTTTAGATCATTCTGCTACCTCTGTGGAGATGATTCAGATATTAGTTATTGTTGTTTTCATGTTTGAATATCTATCTGTAAAGTAATCCGCTGCTGCTGTAAAACAGCCATTTCGTTGTGTCCTACCATCTGTGTTCAACTTCGTCCACTGCTGATCCACGCGCTCTCATTACCTGCCTCCTACAAACTGGTTCACACGCTGGCCTGTAATACAACACAAATCCAACAGCCTGGCTTCAATTCCCACAGCCAAATGGACTCAGCATGAAAGATTCCCCTTTTCAAGCTCATCCCCTCAGGTTCAACTACCACCCATCGATCGCTCCCTCATCAGAGAGCAGTGCTCCTCGAGGACGGTGGTGACTTTACTGTATGCTGCATCAGCTCCACTGTCAACGTCGAAACACTTTGCCAACAATTTCTTGATGTTTATAAAATCATGAGGATGAACAGTTAATCGCAGGGTTACTTCCAACTCACGTCAATCTCTGAGCCATGCATTTAACATCGAAACATAGAAAATAAGTGCAGGGGTAGGCCATTCAGCCCTTCAATTCAGGCAGAATCCGAGGAGCAGGAAAATCAGGATGCTGTCTGACTTGCGTTGCTTTTCCAGCACCACTCTAATCGAGACTCTGATTTCCAGCAACTGCAGTCCTCACTTGTGCCATTCAGCCCTTCAAGACAGCACCACCATTCAATATCATCATGACTGAACGTGGATCTGCATGGGTTTCTCTTCAGAAGGGTCGGTGTGGACTTGTCCGTCTGAATGGCCTGCTTCCACACTGTGGTGATTCTATGATGCCAACAGTGTAGGTTCAGTTCCTGCACGTGCAGCAGACCACAGTGAAGGTTCTGCTTTCTCAACCTTGCCTCTGTGTTGACCTACATGTTAACCCAGCCACTGGGCTTTGTCCTTCTATCGAGAAGAGCAGACAAAAATGCTTCTCAGATGACTTTGACTTTCCACTGTGGGTGTAGTACAGTCTGCCAGCAGCAGGGGATGGTGTTGCATCACCTTAATCGCAGGATCGGGTCCAATCTCTGAGGGGGACTGACCCCTTTTTGATGTGAGGGAGGGTGTAAAAAAACCTCACATTCATTTGTCGCTACCGGTTGCTTAAAGGTTTTCATTTGCACTCCGTTTGCGCGGGAGTTATAAGCCCACTGACGGGACGAAGTAACAAGAAAATCAGAATGGGAAACAGAAATTGCTGGAGAAAGTCAGCATCTGGAGTGGGGGTGAGAGTGGGGGAAGAACGCAGTCAACGTTTCTTCAGGACGCCATTCTTCAGGACGGCATTTTTCATTTGTCGTCAAAAAGCAGGAAGTCTCGAATGGGTGCCTGGATAGATGAAAGTGTAAGTTTGCCAGGGAGAGCAGAATTGAGACAATTTTCGGTTTTGTTTGTTGGTCAGATTGTTTACAAGAGCAGACTGCTCGGACATGTGAATGCACACCTTTGGAGCAAACGGGACTTGAATACGGCACTCCGGGGTTGAGAAATGGAGCTGACCCCTCAAAATGCCACCGACTCCCCGGCGGGGAATTGAACCCCGGTCTCCCGCGTGACAGGCGGGGATACTAACCACTATACTACCGAGGATTGGACGGCGTCGCCCTCTGTTTCATTGGTATTAGATAGAATGTTCTTATGTGAAATTTTGATTTGTTGTCAATTTGAATTCTTCTTTAGATCATTCTGCTACCTCCGTGGAGATGATTCAGATATTAGTTATTGTTGTTTTCATGTTTGAATATCTATCTGTAAAGTAATCCGCTGCTGCTGTAAAACAGCCATTTCGTTGTGTCCTACCATCTGTGTTCAACTTCGTCCACTGCTGATCCACGCGCTCTCATTACCTGCCTCCTACAAACTGGTTCACACGCTGGCCTGTAATACAACACAAATCCAACAGCCTGGCTTCAATTCCCACAGCCAAATGGACTCAGCATGAAAGATTCCCCTTTTCAAGCTCATCCCCTCAGGTTCAACTACCACCCATCGATCGCTCCCTCATCAGAGAGCAGTGCTCCTGGAGGACGGTGGTGACTTTACTGTATGCTGCATCAGCTCCACTGTCAACGTCGAAACACTTTGCCAACAATTTCTTGATGTTTATAAAATCATGAGGATGAACAGTTAATCGCAGGGTTACTTCCAACTCACGTCAATCTCTGAGCCATGCATTTAACATCGAAACATAGAAAATAAGTGCAGGGGTAGGCCATTCAGCCCTTCAATTCAGGCAGAATCCTAGGAGCAGGAAAATCACGATGCTGTCTGACTTGCGTTGCTTTTCCAGCACCACTCTAATCGAGACTCTGATTTCCAGCAACTGCAGTCCTCACTTGTGCCATTCAGCCCTTCAAGACAGCACCACCATTCAATATCATCATGACTGAACGTGGATCTGCATGGGTTTCTCTTCAGAATGGTCGGTGTGGACTTGTCCGTCTGAATGGCCTGCTTCCACACTGTGGTGATTCTATGATGCCAACAGTGTAGGTTCAGTTCCTGCACGTGCAGCAGACCACAGTGAAGGTTCTGCTTTCTCAACCTTGCCTCTGTGTTGACCTACATGTTAACCCAGCCACTGGGCTTTGTCCTTCTATCGAGAAGAGCAGACAAAAATGCTTCTCAGATGACTTTGACTTTCCACTGTGGGTGTAGTACAGTCTGCCAGCAGCAGGGGATGGTGTTGCATCACCTTAATCGCAGGATCGGGTCCAATCTCTGAGGGGGACTGACCCCTTTTTGATGTGAGGGAGGGTGTAAAAAAACCTCACATTCATTTGTCGCTACCGGTTGCTTAAAGGTTTTCATTTGCACTCCGTTTGCGCGGGAGTTATAAGCCCACTGACGGGACGAAGTAACAAGAAAATCAGAATGGGAAACAGAAATTGCTGGAGAAAGTCAGCATCTGGAGTGGGGGTGAGAGTGGGGGAAGAACGCAGTCAACGTTTCTTCAGGACGCCATTCTTCAGGACGGCATTTTTCATTTGTCGTCAAAAAGCAGGAAGTCTCGAATGGGTGCCTGGATAGATGAAAGTGTAAGTTTGCCAGGGAGAGCAGAATTGAGACAATTTTCGGTTTTGTTTGTTGGTCAGATTGTTTACAAGAGCAGACTGCTCGGACATGTGAATGCACACCTTTGGAGCAAACGGGACTTGAATACGGCACTCCGGGGTTGAGAAATGGAGCTGACCCCTCAAAATGCCACCGACTCCCCGGCGGGGAATTGAACCCCGGTCTCCCGCGTGACAGGCGGGGATACTAACCACTATACTACCGAGGATTGGACGGCGTCGCCCTCTGTTTCATTGGTATTAGATAGAATGTTCTTATGTGAAATTTTGATTTGTTGTCAATTTGAATTCTTCTTTAGATCATTCTGCTACCTCTGTGGAGATGATTCAGATATTAGTTATTGTTGTTTTCATGTTTGAATATCTATCTGTAAAGTAATCCGCTGCTGCTGTAAAACAGCCATTTCGTTGTGTCCTACCATCTGTGTTCAACTTCGTCCACTGCTGATCCACGCGCTCTCATTACCTGCCTCCTACAAACTGGTTCACACGCTGGCCTGTAATACAACACAAATCCAACAGCCTGGCTTCAATTCCCACAGCCAAATGGACTCAGCATGAAAGATTCCCCTTTTCAAGCTCATCCCCTCAGGTTCAACTACCACCCATCGATCGCTCCCTCATCAGAGAGCAGTGCTCCTCGAGGACGGTGGTGACTTTACTGTACGCTGCATCAGCTCCACTGTCAACGTCGAAACACTTTGCCAACAATTTCTTGATGTTTATAAAATCATGAGGATGAACAGTTAATCGCAGGGTTACTTCCAACTCACGTCAATCTCTGAGCCATGCATTTAACATCGAAACATAGAAAATAAGTGCAGGGGTAGGCCATTCAGCCCTTCAATTCAGGCAGAATCCGAGGAGCAGGAAAATCAGGATGCTGTCTGACTTGCGTTGCTTTTCCAGCACCACTCTAATCGAGACTCTGATTTCCAGCAACTGCAGTCCTCACTTGTGCCATTCAGCCCTTCAAGACAGCACCACCATTCAATATCATCATGACTGAACGTGGATCTGCATGGGTTTCTCTTCAGAAGGGTCGGTGTGGACTTGTCCGTCTGAATGGCCTGCTTCCACACTGTGGTGATTCTATGATGCCAACAGTGTAGGTTCAGTTCCTGCACGTGCAGCAGACCACAGTGAAGGTTCTGCTTTCTCAACCTTGCCTCTGTGTTGACCTACATGTTAACCCAGCCACTGGGCTTTGTCCTTCTATCGAGAAGAGCAGACAAAAATGCTTCTCAGATGACTTTGACTTTCCACTGTGGGTGTAGTACAGTCTGCCAGCAGCAGGGGTTGGTGTTGCATCACCTTAATCGCAGGATCGGGTCCAATCTCTGAGGGGGACTGACCCCTTTTTGATGTGAGGGAGGGTGTAAAAAAACCTCACATTCATTTGTCGCTACCGGTTGCTTAAAGGTTTTCATTTGCACTCCGTTTGCGCGGGAGTTATAAGCCCACTGACGGGACGAAGTAACAAGAAAATCAGAATGGGAAACAGAAATTGCTGGAGAAAGTCAGCATCTGGAGTGGGGGTGAGAGTGGGGGAAGAACGCAGTCAACGTTTCTGGTCCAGTGACCATTCTTCAGGACGGCATTTTTCATTTGTCGTCAAAAAGCAGGCAGTCTCGAATGGGTGCCTGGATAGATGAAAGTGTAAGTTTGCCAGGGAGAGCAGAATTGAGACAATTTTCGGTTTTGTTTGTTGGTCAGATTGTTTACAAGAGCAGACTGCTCGGACATGTGAATGCACACCTTTGGAGCAAACGGGACTTGAATACGGCACTCCGGGGTTGAGAAATGGAGCTGACCCCTCAAAATGCCACCGACTCCCCGGCGGGGAATTGAACCCCGGTCTCCCGCGTGACAGGCGGGGATACTAACCACTATACTACCGAGGATTGGACGGCGTCGCCCTCTGTTTCATTGGTATTAGATAGAATGTTCTTATGTGAAATTTTGATTTGTTGTCAATTTGAACTCTTCTTTAGATCATTCTGCTACCTCTGTGGAGATGATTCAGATATTAGTTATTGTTGTTTTCATGTTTGAATATCTAACTGTAAAGTAATCCGCTGCTGCTGTAAAACAGCCATTTCGTTGTGTCCTACCATCTGTGTTCAACTTCGTCCACTGCTGATCCACGCGCTCTCATTACCTGCCTCCTACAAACTGGTTCACACGCTGGCCTGTAATACAACACAAATCCAACAGCCTGGCTTCAATTCCCACAGCCAAATGGACTCAGCATGAAAGATTCCCCTTTTCAAGCTCATCCCCTCAGGTTCAACTACCACCCATCGATCGCTCCCTCATCAGAGAGCAGTGCTCCTCGAGAACGGTGGTGACTTTACTGTACGCTGCATCAGCTCCACTGTCAACGTCGAAACACTTTGCCAACAATTTCTTGATGTTTATAAAATCATGAGGATGAACAGTTAATCGCAGGGTTACTTCCAACTCACGTCAATCTCTGAGCCATGCATTTAACATCGAAACATAGAAAATAAGTGCAGGGGTAGGCCATTCAGCCCTTCAATTCAGGCAGAATCCGAGGAGCAGGAAAATCAGGATGCTGTCTGACTTGCGTTGCTTTTCCAGCACCACTCTAATCGAGACTCTGATTTCCAGCAACTGCAGTCCTCACTTGTGCCATTCAGCCCTTCAAGACAGCACCACCATTCAATATCATCATGACTGAACGTGGATCTGCATGGGTTTCTCTTCAGAATGGTCGGTGTGGACTTGTCCGTCTGAATGGCCTGCTTCCACACTGTGGTGATTCTATGATGCCAACAGTGTAGGTTCAGTTCCTGCACGTGCAGCAGACCACAGTGAAGGTTCTGCTTTCTCAACCTTGCCTCTGTGTTGACCTACATGTTAACCCAGCCACTGGGCTTTGTCCTTCTATCGAGAAGAGCAGACAAAAATGCTTCTCAGATGACTTTGACTTTCCACTGTGGGTGTAGTACAGTCTGCCAGCAGCAGGGGATGGTGTTGCATCACCTTAATCGCAGGATCGGGTCCAATCTCTGAGGGGGACTGACCCCTTTTTGATGTGAGGGAGGGTGTAAAAAAACCTCACATTCATTTGTCGCTACCGGTTGCTTAAAGGTTTTCATTTGCACTCCGTTTGCGCGGGAGTTATAAGCCCACTGACGGGACGAAGTAACAAGAAAATCAGAATGGGAAACAGAAATTGCTGGAGAAAGTCAGCATCTGGAGTGGGGGTGAGAGTGGGGGAAGAACGCAGTCAACGTTTCTTCAGGACGCCATTCTTCAGGACGGCATTTTTCATTTGTCGTCAAAAAGCAGGAAGTCTCGAATGGGTGCCTGGATAGATGAAAGTGTAAGTTTGCCAGGGAGAGCAGAATTGAGACAATTTTCGGTTTTGTTTGTTGGTCAGATTGTTTACAAGAGCAGACTGCTCGGACATGTGAATGCACACCTTTGGAGCAAACGGGACTTGAATACGGCACTCCGGGGTTGAGAAATGGAGCTGACCCCTCAAAATGCCACCGACTCCCCGGCGGGGAATTGAACCCCGGTCTCCCGCGTGACAGGCGGGGATACTAACCACTATACGACCGAGGATTGGACGGCGTCGCCCTCTGTTTCATTGGTATTAGATAGAATGTTCTTATGTGAAATTTTGATTTGTTGTCAATTTGAATTCTTCTTTAGATCATTCTGCTACCTCCGTGGAGATGATTCAGATATTAGTTATTGTTGTTTTCATGTTTGAATATCTATCTGTAAAGTAATCCGCTGCTGCTGTAAAACAGCCATTTCGTGGTGTCCTACCATCTGTGTTCAACTTCGTCCACTGCTGATCCACGCGCTCTCATTACCTGCCTCCTACAAACTGGTTCACACGCTGGCCTGTAATACAACACAAATCCAACAGCCTGGCTTCAATTCCCACAACCAAATGGACTCAGCATGAAAGATTCCCCTTTTCAAGCTCACCCCCTCAGGTTCAACTACCACCCATCGATCGCTCCCTCATCAGAGAGCAGTGCTCCTGGAGGACGGTGGTGACTTTACTGTACGCTGCATCAGCTCCACTGTCAACGTCGAAACACTTTGCCAACAATTTCTTGATGTTTATAAAATCATGAGGATGAACAGTTAATCGCAGGGTTACTTCCAACTCACGTCAATCTCTGAGCCATGCATTTAACATCGAAACATAGAAAATAAGTGCAGGGGTAGGCCATTCAGCCCTTCAATTCAGGCAGAATCCGAGGAGCAGGAAAATCAGGATGCTGTCTGACTTGCGTTGCTTTTCCAGCACCACTCTAATCGAGACTCTGATTTCCAGCAACTGCAGTCCTCACTTGTGCCATTCAGCCCTTCAAGACAGCACCACCATTCAATATCATCATGACTGAACGTGGATCTGCATGGGTTTCTCTTCAGAAGGGTCGGTGTGGACTTGTCCATCTGAATGGCCTGCTTCCACACTGTGGTGATTCTATGATGCCAACAGTGTAGGTTCACTTCCTGCACGTGCAGCAGACCACAGTGAAGGTTCTGCTTTCTCAACCTTGCCTCTGTGTTGACCTACATGTTAACCCAGCCACTGGGCTTTGTCCTTCTATCGAGAAGAGCAGACAAAAATGCTTCTCAGATGACTTTGACTTTCCACTGTGGGTGTAGTACAGTCTGCCAGCAGCAGGGGATGGTGTTGCATCACCTTAATCGCAGGATCGGGTCCAATCTCTGAGGGGGACTGACCCCTTTTTGATGTGAGGGAGGGTGTAAAAAAACCTCACATTCATTTGTCGCTACCGGTTGCTTAAAGGTTTTCATTTGCACTCCGTTTGCGCGGGAGTTATATGCCCACTGACGGGACGAAGTAACAAGAAAATCAGAATGGGAAACAGAAATTGCTGGAGAAAGTCAGCATCTGGAGTGGGGGTGAGAGTGGGGGAAGAACGCAGTCAACGTTTCTGGTCCAGTGACCATTCTTCAGGACGGCATTTTTCATTTGTCGTCAAAAAGCAGGAAGTCTCGAATGGGTGCCTGGATAGATGAAAGTGTAAGTCTGCCAGGGAGAGCAGAATTGAGACAATTTTCGGTTTTGTTTGTTGGTCAGATTGTTTACAAGAGCAGACTGCTCGGACATGTGAATGCACACCTTAGGAGCAAACGGGACTTGAATACGGCACTCCGGGGTTGAGAAATGGAGCTGACCCCTCAAAATGCCACCAACTCCCCGGCGGGGAATTGAACCCCGGTCTCCCGCGTGACAGGCGGGGATACTAACCACTATACTACCGAGGATTGGACGGCGTCGCCCTCTGTTTCATTGGCATTAGATAGAATGTTCTTATGTGAAATTTTGATTTGTTGTCAATTTGAATTCTTCTTTAGATCATTCTGCTACCTCTGTGGAGATGATTCAGATATTAGTTATTGTTGTTTTCATGTTTGAATATCTATCTGTAAAGTAATCCGCTGCTGCTGTAAAACAGCCATTTCGTTGTGTCCTACCATCTGTGTTCAACTTCGTCCACTGCTGATCCACGTGCTCTCATTACCTGCCTCCTACAAACTGGTTCACACGCTGGCCTGTAATACAACACAAATCCAACAGCCTGGCTTCAATTCCCACAGCCAAATGGACTCAGCATGAAAGATTCCCCTTTTCAAGCTCATCCCCTCAGGTTCAACTACCACCCATCGATCGCTCCCTCATCAGAGAGCAGTGCTCCTGGAGGACGGTGGTGACTTTACTGTACGCTGCATCAGCTCCACTGTCAACGTCGAAACACTTTGCCAACAATTTCTTGATGTTTATAAAATCATGAGGATGAACAGTTAATCGCAGGGTTACTTCCAACTCACGTCAATCTCTGAGCCATGCATTTAACATCGAAACATAGAAAATAAGTGCAGGGGTAGGCCATTCAGCCCTTCAATTCAGGCAGAATCCGAGGAGCAGGAAAATCAGGATGCTGTCTGACTTGCGTTGCTTTTCCAGCACCACTCTAATCGAGACTCTGATTTCCAGCAACTGCAGTCCTCACTTGTGCCATTCAGCCCTTCAAGACAGCACCACCATTCAATATCATCATGACTGAACGTGGATCTGCATGGGTTTCTCTTCAGAAGGGTCGGTGTGGACTTGTCCGTCTGAATGGCCTGCTTCCACACTGTGGTGATTCTATGATGCCAACAGTGTAGGTTCACTTCCTGCACGTGCAGCAGACCACAGTGAAGGTTCTGCTTTCTCAACCTTGCCTCTGTGTTGACCTACATGTTAACCCAGCCACTGGGCTTTGTCCTTCTATCGAGAAGAGCAGACAAAAATGCTTCTCAGATGACTTTGACTTTCCACTGTGGGTGTAGTACAGTCTGCCAGCAGCAGGGGATGGTGTTGCATCACCTTAATCGCAGGATCGGGTCCAATCTCTGAGGGGGACTGACCCCTTTTTGATGTGAGGGAGGGTGTAAAAAAACCTCACATTCATTTGTCGCTACCGGTTGCTTAAAGGTTTTCATTTGCACTCCGTTTGCGCGGGAGTTATATGCCCACTGACGGGACGAAGTAACAAGAAAATCAGAATGGGAAACAGAAATTGCTGGAGAAAGTCAGCATCTGGAGTGGGGGTGAGAGTGGGGGAAGAACGCAGTCAACGTTTCTGGTCCAGTGACCATTCTTCAGGACGGCATTTTTCATTTGTCGTCAAAAAGCAGGAAGTCTCGAATGGGTGCCTGGATAGATGAAAGTGTAAGTTTGCCAGGGAGAGCAGAATTGAGACAATTTTCGGTTTTGTTTGTTGGTCAGATTGTTTACAAGAGCAGACTGCTCGGACATGTGAATGCACACCTTTGGAGCAAACGGGACTTGAATACGGCACTGCGGGGTTGAGATATGGAGCTGACCCCTCAAAATGCCACCGACTCCCCGGCGGGGAATTGAACCCCGGTCTCCCGCGTGACAGGCGGGGATACTAACCACTATACTACCGAGGATTGGACGGCGTTGCCCTCTGTTTCATTGGTATTAGATAGAATGTTCTTATGTGGAATTTTGATTTGTTGTCAATTTGAATTCTTCTTTAGATCATTCTGCTACCTCTGTGGAGATGATTCAGATATTAGTTATTGTTGTTTTCATGTTTGAATATCTATCTGTAAAGTAATCCGCTGCTGCTGTAAAACAGCCATTTCGTTGTGTCCTACCATCTGTGTTCAACTTCGTCCACTGCTGATCCACGCGCTCTCATTACCTGCCTCCTACAAACTGGTTCACACGCTGGCCTGTAATACAACACAAATCCAACAGCCTGGCTTCAATTCCCACAGCCAAATGGACTCAGCATGAAAGATTCCCCTTTTCAAGCTCATCCCCTCAGGTTCAACTACCACCCATCGATCGCTCCCTCATCAGAGAGCAGTGCTCCTGGAGGACGGTGGTGACTTTACTGTACGCTGCATCAGCTCCACTGTCAACGTCGAAACACTTTGCCAACAATTTCTTGATGTTTATAAAATCATGAGGATGAACAGTTAATCGCAGGGTTACTTCCAACTCACGTCAATCTCTGAGCCATGCATTTAACATCGAAACATAGAAAATAAGTGCAGGGGTAGGCCATTCAGCCCTTCAATTCAGGCAGAATCCTAGGAGCAGGAAAATCACGATGCTGTCTGACTTGCGTTGCTTTTCCAGCACCACTCTAATCGAGACTCTGATTTCCAGCAACTGCAGTCCTCACTTGTGCCATTCAGCCCTTCAAGACAGCACCACCATTCAATATCATCATGACTGAACGTGGATCTGCATGGGTTTCTCTTCAGAATGGTCGGTGTGGACTTGTCCGTCTGAATGGCCTGCTTCCACACTGTGGTGATTCTATGATGCCAACAGTGTAGGTTCAGTTCCTGCACGTGCAGCAGACCACAGTGAAGGTTCTGCTTTCTCAACCTTGCCTCTGTGTTGACCTACATGTTAACCCAGCCACTGGGCTTTGTCCTTCTATCGAGAAGAGCAGACAAAAATGCTTCTCAGATGACTTTGACTTTCCACTGTGGGTGTAGTACAGTCTGCCAGCAGCAGGGGATGGTGTTGCATCACCTTAATCGCAGGATCGGGTCCAATCTCTGAGGGGGACTGACCCCTTTTTGATGTGAGGGAGGGTGTAAAAAAACCTCACATTCATTTGTCGCTACCGGTTGCTTAAAGGTTTTCATTTGCACTCCGTTTGCGCGGGAGTTATAAGCCCACTGACGGGACGAAGTAACAAGAAAATCAGAATGGGAAACAGAAATTGCTGGAGAAAGTCAGCATCTGGAGTGGGGGTGAGAGTGGGGGAAGAACGCAGTCAACGTTTCTTCAGGACGCCATTCTTCAGGACGGCATTTTTCATTTGTCGTCAAAAAGCAGGAAGTCTCGAATGGGTGCCTGGATAGATGAAAGTGTAAGTTTGCCAGGGAGAGCAGAATTGAGACAATTTTCGGTTTTGTTTGTTGGTCAGATTGTTTACAAGAGCAGACTGCTCGGACATGTGAATGCACACCTTTGGAGCAAACGGGACTTGAATACGGCACTCCGGGGTTGAGAAATGGAGCTGACCCCTCAAAATGCCACCGACTCCCCGGCGGGGAATTGAACCCCGGTCTCCCGCGTGACAGGCGGGGATACTAACCACTATACTACCGAGGATTGGACGGCGTCGCCCTCTGTTTCATTGGTATTAGATAGAATGTTCTTATGTGAAATTTTGATTTGTTGTCAATTTGAATTCTTCTTTAGATCATTCTGCTACCTCTGTGGAGATGATTCAGATATTAGTTATTGTTGTTTTCATGTTTGAATATCTATCTGTAAAGTAATCCGCTGCTGCTGTAAAACAGCCATTTCGTTGTGTCCTACCATCTGTGTTCAACTTCGTCCACTGCTGATCCACGCGCTCTCATTACCTGCCTCCTACAAACTGGTTCACACGCTGGCCTGTAATACAACACAAATCCAACAGCCTGGCTTCAATTCCCACAGCCAAATGGACTCAGCATGAAAGATTCCCCTTTTCAAGCTCATCCCCTCAGGTTCAACTACCACCCATCGATCGCTCCCTCATCAGAGAGCAGTGCTCCTCGAGGACGGTGGTGACTTTACTGTACGCTGCATCAGCTCCACTGTCAACGTCGAAACACTTTGCCAACAATTTCTTGATGTTTATAAAATCATGAGGATGAACAGTTAATCGCAGGGTTACTTCCAACTCACGTCAATCTCTGAGCCATGCATTTAACATCGAAACATAGAAAATAAGTGCAGGGGTAGGCCATTCAGCCCTTCAATTCAGGCAGAATCCGAGGAGCAGGAAAATCAGGATGCTGTCTGACTTGCGTTGCTTTTCCAGCACCACTCTAATCGAGACTCTGATTTCCAGCAACTGCAGTCCTCACTTGTGCCATTCAGCCCTTCAAGACAGCACCACCATTCAATATCATCATGACTGAACGTGGATCTGCATGGGTTTCTCTTCAGAAGGGTCGGTGTGGACTTGTCCGTCTGAATGGCCTGCTTCCACACTGTGGTGATTCTATGATGCCAACAGTGTAGGTTCAGTTCCTGCACGTGCAGCAGACCACAGTGAAGGTTCTGCTTTCTCAACCTTGCCTCTGTGTTGACCTACATGTTAACCCAGCCACTGGGCTTTGTCCTTCTATCGAGAAGAGCAGACAAAAATGCTTCTCAGATGACTTTGACTTTCCACTGTGGGTGTAGTACAGTCTGCCAGCAGCAGGGGTTGGTGTTGCATCACCTTAATCGCAGGATCGGGTCCAATCTCTGAGGGGGACTGACCCCTTTTTGATGTGAGGGAGGGTGTAAAAAAACCTCACATTCATTTGTCGCTACCGGTTGCTTAAAGGTTTTCATTTGCACTCCGTTTGCGCGGGAGTTATAAGCCCACTGACGGGACGAAGTAACAAGAAAATCAGAATGGGAAACAGAAATTGCTGGAGAAAGTCAGCATCTGGAGTGGGGGTGAGAGTGGGGGAAGAACGCAGTCAACGTTTCTGGTCCAGTGACCATTCTTCAGGACGGCATTTTTCATTTGTCGTCAAAAAGCAGGCAGTCTCGAATGGTTGCCTGGATAGATGAAAGTGTAAGTTTGCCAGGGAGAGCAGAATTGAGACAATTTTCGGTTTTGTTTGTTGGTCAGATTGTTTACAAGAGCAGACTGCTCGGACATGTGAATGCACACCTTTGGAGCAAACGGGACTTGAATACGGCACTCCGGGGTTGAGAAATGGAGCTGACCCCTCAAAATGCCACCGACTCCCCGGCGGGGAATTGAACCCCGGTCTCCCGCGTGACAGGCGGGGATACTAACCACTATACTACCGAGGATTGGACGGCGTCGCCCTCTGTTTCATTGGTATTAGATAGAATGTTCTTATGTGAAATTTTGATTTGTTGTCAATTTGAACTCTTCTTTAGATCATTCTGCTACCTCTGTGGAGATGATTCAGATATTAGTTATTGTTGTTTTCATGTTTGAATATCTAACTGTAAAGTAATCCGCTGCTGCTGTAAAACAGCCATTTCGTTGTGTCCTACCATCTGTGTTCAACTTCGTCCACTGCTGATCCACGCGCTCTCATTACCTGCCTCCTACAAACTGGTTCACACGCTGGCCTGTAATACAACACAAATCCAACAGCCTGGCTTCAATTCCCACAGCCAAATGGACTCAGCATGAAAGATTCCCCTTTTCAAGCTCATCCCCTCAGGTTCAACTACCACCCATCGATCGCTCCCTCATCAGAGAGCAGTGCTCCTCGAGAACGGTGGTGACTTTACTGTACGCTGCATCAGCTCCACTGTCAACGTCGAAACACTTTGCCAACAATTTCTTGATGTTTATAAAATCATGAGGATGAACAGTTAATCGCAGGGTTACTTCCAACTCACGTCAATCTCTGAGCCATGCATTTAACATCGAAACATAGAAAATAAGTGCAGGGGTAGGCCATTCAGCCCTTCAATTCAGGCAGAATCCGAGGAGCAGGAAAATCAGGATGCTGTCTGACTTGCGTTGCTTTTCCAGCACCACTCTAATCGAGACTCTGATTTCCAGCAACTGCAGTCCTCACTTGTGCCATTCAGCCCTTCAAGACAGCACCACCATTCAATATCATCATGACTGAACGTGGATCTGCATGGGTTTCTCTTCAGAAGGGTCGGTGTGGACTTGTCCGTCTGAATGGCCTGCTTCCACACTGTGGTGATTCTATGATGCCAACAGTGTAGGTTCAGTTCCTGCACGTGCAGCAGACCACAGTGAAGGTTCTGCTTTCTCAACCTTGCCTCTGTGTTGACCTACATGTTAACCCAGCCACTGGGCTTTGTCCTTCTATCGAGAAGAGCAGACAAAAATGCTTCTCAGATGACTTTGACTTTCCACTGTGGGTGTAGTACAGTCTGCCAGCAGCAGGGGATGGTGTTGCATCACCTTAATCGCAGGATCGGGTCCAATCTCTGAGGGGGACTGACCCCTTTTTGATGTGAGGGAGGGTGTAAAAAAACCTCACATTCATTTGTCGCTACCGGTTGCTTAAAGGTTTTCATTTGCACTCCGTTTGCGTGGGAGTTATATGCCCACTGACGGGACGAAGTAACAAGAAAATCAGAATGGGAAACAGAAATTGCTGGAGAAAGTCAGCATCTGGAGTGGGGGTGAGAGTGGGGGAAGAACGCAGTCAACGTTTCTGGTCCAGTGACCATTCTTCAGGACGGCATTTTTCATTTGTCGTCAAAAAGCAGGAAGTCTCGAATGGGTGCCTGGATAGATGAAAGTGTAAGTCTGTCAGGGAGAGCAGAATTGAGACAATTTTCGGTTTTGTTTGTTGGTCAGATTGTTTACAAGAGCAGACTGCTCGGACATGTGAATGCACACCTTTGGAGCAAACGGGACTTGAATACGGCACTCCGGGGTTGAGAAATGGAGCTGACCCCTCAAAATGCCACCAACTCCCCGGCGGGGAATTGAACCCCGGTCTCCCGCGTGACAGGCGGGGATACTAACCACTATACTACCGAGGATTGGACGGCGTCGCCCTCTGTTTCATTGGCATTAGATAGAATGTTCTTATGTGAAATTTTGATTTGTTGTCAATTTGAATTCTTCTTTAGATCATTCTGCTACCTCTGTGGAGATGATTCAGATCTTAGTTATTGTTGTTTTCATGTTTGAATATCTATCTGTAAAGTAATCCGCTGCTGCTGTAAAACAGCCATTTCGTTGTGTCCTACCATCTGTGTTCAACTTCGTCCACTGCTGATCCACGTGCTCTCATTACCTGCCTCCTACAAACTGGTTCACACGCTGGCCTGTAATACAACACAAATCCAACAGCCTGGCTTCAATTCCCACAGCCAAATGGACTCAGCATGAAAGATTCCCCTTTTCAAGCTCATCCCCTCAGGTTCAACTACCACCCATCGATCGCTCCCTCATCAGAGAGCAGTGCTCCTGGAGGACGGTGGTGACTTTACTGTACGCTGCATCAGCTCCACTGTCAACGTCGAAACACTTTGCCAACAATTTCTTGATGTTTATAAAATCATGAGGATGAACAGTTAATCGCAGGGTTACTTCCAACTCACGTCAATCTCTGAGCCATGCATTTAACATCGAAACATAGAAAATAAGTGCAGGGGTAGGCCATTCAGCCCTTCAATTCAGGCAGAATCCGAGGAGCAGGAAAATCAGGATGCTGTCTGACTTGCGTTGCTTTTCCAGCACCACTCTAATCGAGACTCTGATTTCCAGCAACTGCAGTCCTCACTTGTGCCATTCAGCCCTTCAAGACAGCACCACCATTCAATATCATCATGACTGAACGTGGATCTGCATGGGTTTCTCTTCAGAAGGGTCGGTGTGGACTTGTCCGTCTGAATGGCCTGCTTCCACACTGTGGTGATTCTATGATGCCAACAGTGTAGGTTCACTTCCTGCACGTGCAGCAGACCACAGTGAAGGTTCTGCTTTCTCAACCTTGCCTCTGTGTTGACCTACATGTTAACCCAGCCACTGGGCTTTGTCCTTCTATCGAGAAGAGCAGACAAAAATGCTTCTCAGATGACTTTGACTTTCCACTGTGGGTGTAGTACAGTCTGCCAGCAGCAGGGGATGGTGTTGCATCACCTTAATCGCAGGATCGGGTCCAATCTCTGAGGGGGACTGACCCCTTTTTGATGTGAGGGAGGGTGTAAAAAAACCTCACATTCATTTGTCGCTACCGGTTGCTTAAAGGTTTTCATTTGCACTCCGTTTGCGCGGGAGTTATATGCCCACTGACGGGACGAAGTAACAAGAAAATCAGAATGGGAAACAGAAATTGCTGGAGAAAGTCAGCATCTGGAGTGGGGGTGAGAGTGGGGGAAGAACGCAGTCAACGTTTCTGGTCCAGTGACCATTCTTCAGGACGGCATTTTTCATTTGTCGTCAAAAAGCAGGAAGTCTCGAATGGGTGCCTGGATAGATGAAAGTGTAAGTTTGCCAGGGAGAGCAGAATTGAGACAATTTTCGGTTTTGTTTGTTGGTCAGATTGTTTACAAGAGCAGACTGCTCGGACATGTGAATGCACACCTTTGGAGCAAACGGGACTTGAATACGGCACTGCGGGGTTGAGATATGGAGCTGACCCCTCAAAATGCCACCGACTCCCCGGCGGGGAATTGAACCCCGGTCTCCCGCGTGACAGGCGGGGATACTAACCACTATACTACCGAGGATTGGACGGCGTTGCCCTCTGTTTCATTGGTATTAGATAGAATGTTCTTATGTGGAATTTTGATTTGTTGTCAATTTGAATTCTTCTTTAGATCATTCTGCTACCTCTGTGGAGATGATTCAGATATTAGTTATTGTTGTTTTCATGTTTGAATATCTATCTGTAAAGTAATCCGCTGCTGCTGTAAAACAGCCATTTCGTTGTGTCCTACCATCTGTGTTCAACTTCGTCCACTGCTGATCCACGCGCTCTCATTACCTGCCTCCTACAAACTGGTTCACACGCTGGCCTGTAATACAACACAAATCCAACAGCCTGGCTTCAATTCCCACAGCCAAATGGACTCAGCATGAAAGATTCCCCTTTTCAAGCTCATCCCCTCAGGTTCAACTACCACCCATCGATCGCTCCCTCATCAGAGAGCAGTGCTCCTGGAGGACGGTGGTGACTTTACTGTACGCTGCATCAGCTCCACTGTCAACGTCGAAACACTTTGCCAACAATTTCTTGATGTTTATAAAATCATGAGGATGAACAGTTAATCGCAGGGTTACTTCCAACTCACGTCAATCTCTGAGCCATGCATTTAACATCGAAACATAGAAAATAAGTGCAGGGGTAGGCCATTCAGCCCTTCAATTCAGGCAGAATCCGAGGAGCAGGAAAATCAGGATGCTGTCTGACTTGCGTTGCTTTTCCAGCACCACTCTAATCGAGACTCTGATTTCCAGCAACTGCAGTCCTCACTTGTGCCATTCAGCCCTTCAAGACAGCACCACCATTCAATATCATCATGACTGAACGTGGATCTGCATGGGTTTCTCTTCAGAAGGGTCGGTGTGGACTTGTCCGTCTGAATGGCCTGCTTCCACACTGTGGTGATTCTATGATGCCAACAGTGTAGGTTCAGTTCCTGCACGTGCAGCAGACCACAGTGAAGGTTCTGCTTTCTCAACCTTGCCTCTGTGTTGACCTACATGTTAACCCAGCCACTGGGCTTTGTCCTTCTATCGAGAAGAGCAGACAAAAATGCTTCTCAGATGACTTTGACTTTCCACTGTGGGTGTAGTACAGTCTGCCAGCAGCAGGGGATGGTGTTGCATCACCTTAATCGCAGGATCGGGTCCAATCTCTGAGGGGGACTGACCCCTTTTTGATGTGAGGGAGGGTGTAAAAAAACCTCACATTCATTTGTCGCTACCGGTTGCTTAAAGGTTTTCATTTGCACTCCGTTTGCGCGGGAGTTATAAGCCCACTGACGGGACGAAGTAACAAGAAAATCAGAATGGGAAACAGAAATTGCTGGAGAAAGTCAGCATCTGGAGTGGGGGTGAGAGTGGGGGAAGAACGCAGTCAACGTTTCTTCAGGACGCCATTCTTCAGGACGGCATTTTTCATTTGTCGTCAAAAAGCAGGAAGTCTCGAATGGGTGCCTGGATAGATGAAAGTGTAAGTTTGCCAGGGAGAGCAGAATTGAGACAATTTTCGGTTTTGTTTGTTGGTCAGATTGTTTACAAGAGCAGACTGCTCGGACATGTGAATGCACACCTTTGGAGCAAACGGGACTTGAATACGGCACTCCGGGGTTGAGAAATGGAGCTGACCCCTCAAAATGCCACCGACTCCCCGGCGGGGAATTGAACCCCGGTCTCCCGCGTGACAGGCGGGGATACTAACCACTATACGACCGAGGATTGGACGGCGTCGCCCTCTGTTTCATTGGTATTAGATAGAATGTTCTTATGTGAAATTTTGATTTGTTGTCAATTTGAATTCTTCTTTAGATCATTCTGCTACCTCCGTGGAGATGATTCAGATATTAGTTATTGTTGTTTTCATGTTTGAATATCTATCTGTAAAGTAATCCGCTGCTGCTGTAAAACAGCCATTTCGTGGTGTCCTACCATCTGTGTTCAACTTCGTCCACTGCTGATCCACGCGCTCTCATTACCTGCCTCCTACAAACTGGTTCACACGCTGGCCTGTAATACAACACAAATCCAACAGCCTGGCTTCAATTCCCACAACCAAATGGACTCAGCATGAAAGATTCCCCTTTTCAAGCTCACCCCCTCAGGTTCAACTACCACCCATCGATCGCTCCCTCATCAGAGAGCAGTGCTCCTGGAGGACGGTGGTGACTTTACTGTACGCTGCATCAGCTCCACTGTCAACGTCGAAACACTTTGCCAACAATTTCTTGATGTTTATAAAATCATGAGGATGAACAGTTAATCGCAGGGTTACTTCCAACTCACGTCAATCTCTGAGCCATGCATTTAACATCGAAACATAGAAAATAAGTGCAGGGGTAGGCCATTCAGCCCTTCAATTCAGGCAGAATCCGAGGAGCAGGAAAATCAGGATGCTGTCTGACTTGCGTTGCTTTTCCAGCACCACTCTAATCGAGACTCTGATTTCCAGCAACTGCAGTCCTCACTTGTGCCATTCAGCCCTTCAAGACAGCACCACCATTCAATATCATCATGACTGAACGTGGATCTGCATGGGTTTCTCTTCAGAAGGGTCGGTGTGGACTTGTCCATCTGAATGGCCTGCTTCCACACTGTGGTGATTCTATGATGCCAACAGTGTAGGTTCACTTCCTGCACGTGCAGCAGACCACAGTGAAGGTTCTGCTTTCTCAACCTTGCCTCTGTGTTGACCTACATGTTAACCCAGCCACTGGGCTTTGTCCTTCTATCGAGAAGAGCAGACAAAAATGCTTCTCAGATGACTTTGACTTTCCACTGTGGGTGTAGTACAGTCTGCCAGCAGCAGGGGATGGTGTTGCATCACCTTAATCGCAGGATCGGGTCCAATCTCTGAGGGGGACTGACCCCTTTTTGATGTGAGGGAGGGTGTAAAAAAACCTCACATTCATTTGTCGCTACCGGTTGCTTAAAGGTTTTCATTTGCACTCCGTTTGCGCGGGAGTTATATGCCCACTGACGGGACGAAGTAACAAGAAAATCAGAATGGGAAACAGAAATTGCTGGAGAAAGTCAGCATCTGGAGTGGGGGTGAGAGTGGGGGAAGAACGCAGTCAACGTTTCTGGTCCAGTGACCATTCTTCAGGACGGCATTTTTCATTTGTCGTCAAAAAGCAGGAAGTCTCGAATGGGTGCCTGGATAGATGAAAGTGTAAGTCTGCCAGGGAGAGCAGAATTGAGACAATTTTCGGTTTTGTTTGTTGGTCAGATTGTTTACAAGAGCAGACTGCTCGGACATGTGAATGCACACCTTAGGAGCAAACGGGACTTGAATACGGCACTCCGGGGTTGAGAAATGGAGCTGACCCCTCAAAATGCCACCAACTCCCCGGCGGGGAATTGAACCCCGGTCTCCCGCGTGACAGGCGGGGATACTAACCACTATACTACCGAGGATTGGACGGCGTCGCCCTCTGTTTCATTGGCATTAGATAGAATGTTCTTATGTGAAATTTTGATTTGTTGTCAATTTGAATTCTTCTTTAGATCATTCTGCTACCTCTGTGGAGATGATTCAGATATTAGTTATTGTTGTTTTCATGTTTGAATATCTATCTGTAAAGTAATCCGCTGCTGCTGTAAAACAGCCATTTCGTTGTGTCCTACCATCTGTGTTCAACTTCGTCCACTGCTGATCCACGTGCTCTCATTACCTGCCTCCTACAAACTGGTTCACACGCTGGCCTGTAATACAACACAAATCCAACAGCCTGGCTTCAATTCCCACAGCCAAATGGACTCAGCATGAAAGATTCCCCTTTTCAAGCTCATCCCCTCAGGTTCAACTACCACCCATCGATCGCTCCCTCATCAGAGAGCAGTGCTCCTGGAGGACGGTGGTGACTTTACTGTACGCTGCATCAGCTCCACTGTCAACGTCGAAACACTTTGCCAACAATTTCTTGATGTTTATAAAATCATGAGGATGAACAGTTAATCGCAGGGTTACTTCCAACTCACGTCAATCTCTGAGCCATGCATTTAACATCGAAACATAGAAAATAAGTGCAGGGGTAGGCCATTCAGCCCTTCAATTCAGGCAGAATCCGAGGAGCAGGAAAATCAGGATGCTGTCTGACTTGCGTTGCTTTTCCAGCACCACTCTAATCGAGACTCTGATTTCCAGCAACTGCAGTCCTCACTTGTGCCATTCAGCCCTTCAAGACAGCACCACCATTCAATATCATCATGACTGAACGTGGATCTGCATGGGTTTCTCTTCAGAAGGGTCGGTGTGGACTTGTCCGTCTGAATGGCCTGCTTCCACACTGTGGTGATTCTATGATGCCAACAGTGTAGGTTCAGTTCCTGCACGTGCAGCAGACCACAGTGAAGGTTCTGCTTTCTCAACCTTGCCTCTGTGTTGACCTACATGTTAACCCAGCCACTGGGCTTTGTCCTTCTATCGAGAAGAGCAGACAAAAATGCTTCTCAGATGACTTTGACTTTCCACTGTGGGTGTAGTACAGTCTGCCAGCAGCAGGGGATGGTGTTGCATCACCTTAATCGCAGGATCGGGTCCAATCTCTGAGGGGGACTGACCCCTTTTTGATGTGAGGGAGGGTGTAAAAAAACCTCACATTCATTTGTCGCTACCGGTTGCTTAAAGGTTTTCATTTGCACTCCGTTTGCGCGGGAGTTATATGCCCACTGACGGGACGAAGTAACAAGAAAATCAGAATGGGAAACAGAAATTGCTGGAGAAAGTCAGCATCTGGAGTGGGGGTGAGAGTGGGGGAAGAACGCAGTCAACGTTTCTGGTCCAGTGACCATTCTTCAGGACGGCATTTTTCATTTGTCGTCAAAAAGCAGGAAGTCTCGAATGGGTGCCTGGATAGATGAAAGTGTAAGTTTGCCAGGGAGAGCAGAATTGAGACAATTTTCGGTTTTGTTTGTTGGTCAGATTGTTTACAAGAGCAGACTGCTCGGACATGTGAATGCACACCTTTGGAGCAAACGGGACTTGAATACGGCACTGCGGGGTTGAGATATGGAGCTGACCCCTCAAAATGCCACCGACTCCCCGGCGGGGAATTGAACCCCGGTCTCCCGCGTGACAGGCGGGGATACTAACCACTATACTACCGAGGATTGGACGGCGTTGCCCTCTGTTTCATTGGTATTAGATAGAATGTTCTTATGTGGAATTTTGATTTGTTGTCAATTTGAATTCTTCTTTAGATCATTCTGCTACCTCTGTGGAGATGATTCAGATATTAGTTATTGTTGTTTTCATGTTTGAATATCTATCTGTAAAGTAATCCGCTGCTGCTGTAAAACAGCCATTTCGTTGTGTCCTACCATCTGTGTTCAACTTCGTCCACTGCTGATCCACGCGCTCTCATTACCTGCCTCCTACAAACTGGTTCACACGCTGGCCTGTAATACAACACAAATCCAACAGCCTGGCTTCAATTCCCACAGCCAAATGGACTCAGCATGAAAGATTCCCCTTTTCAAGCTCATCCCCTCAGGTTCAACTACCACCCATCGATCGCTCCCTCATCAGAGAGCAGTGCTCCTGGAGGACGGTGGTGACTTTACTGTACGCTGCATCAGCTCCACTGTCAACGTCGAAACACTTTGCCAACAATTTCTTGATGTTTATAAAATCATGAGGATGAACAGTTAATCGCAGGGTTACTTCCAACTCACGTCAATCTCTGAGCCATGCATTTAACATCGAAACATAGAAAATAAGTGCAGGGGTAGGCCATTCAGCCCTTCAATTCAGGCAGAATCCGAGGAGCAGGAAAATCAGGATGCTGTCTGACTTGCGTTGCTTTTCCAGCACCACTCTAATCGAGACTCTGATTTCCAGCAACTGCAGTCCTCACTTGTGCCATTCAGCCCTTCAAGACAGCACCACCATTCAATATCATCATGACTGAACGTGGATCTGCATGGGTTTCTCTTCAGAAGGGTCGGTGTGGACTTGTCCGTCTGAATGGCCTGCTTCCACACTGTGGTGATTCTATGATGCCAACAGTGTAGGTTCAGTTCCTGCACGTGCAGCAGACCACAGTGAAGGTTCTGCTTTCTCAACCTTGCCTCTGTGTTGACCTACATGTTAACCAAGCCACTGGGCTTTGTCCTTCTATCGAGAAGAGCAGACAAAAATGCTTCTCAGATGACTTTGACTTTCCACTGTGGGTGTAGTACAGTCTGCCAGCAGCAGGGGATGGTGTTGCATCACCTTAATCGCAGGATCGGGTCCAATCTCTGAGGGGGACTGACCCCTTTTTGATGTGAGGGAGGGTGTAAAAAAACCTCACATTCATTTGTCGCTACCGGTTGCTAAAAGGTTTTCATTTGCACTCCGTTTGCGCGGGAGTTATATGCCCACTGACGGGACGAAGTAACAAGAAAATCAGAATGGGAAACAGAAATTGCTGGAGAAAGTCAGCATCTGGAGTGGGGGTGAGAGTGGGGGAAGAACGCAGTCAACGTTTCTGGTCCAGTGACCATTCTTCAGGACGGCATTTTTCATTTGTCGTCAAAAAGCAGGAAGTCTCGAATGGGTGCCTGGATAGATGAAAGTGCAAGTTTGCCAGGGAGAGCAGAATTGAGACAATTTTCGGTTTTGTTTGTTGGTCAGATTGTTTACAAGAGCAGACTGCTCGGACATGTGAATGCACACCTTTGGAGCAAACGGGACTTGAATACGGCACTGCGGGGTTGAGATATGGAGCTGACCCCTCAAAATGCCACCGACTCCCCGGCGGGGAATTGAACCCCGGTCTCCCGCGTGACAGGCGGGGATACTAACCACTATACTACCGAGGATTGGACGGCGTTGCCCTCTGTTTCATTGGTATTAGATAGAATGTTCTTATGTGGAATTTTGATTTGTTGTCAATTTGAATTCTTCTTTAGATCATTCTGCTACCTCTGTGGAGATGATTCAGATATTAGTTATTGTTGTTTTCATGTTTGAATATCTATCTGTAAAGTAATCCGCTGCTGCTGTAAAACAGCCATTTCGTTGTGTCCTACCATCTGTGTTCAACTTCGTCCACTGCTGATCCACGCGCTCTCATTACCTGCCTCCTACAAACTGGTTCACACGCTGGCCTGTAATACAACACAAATCCAACAGCCTGGCTTCAATTCCCACAGCCAAATGGACTCAGCATGAAAGATTCCCCTTTTCAAGCTCATCCCCTCAGGTTCAACTACCACCCATCGATCGCTCCCTCATCAGAGAGCAGTGCTCCTGGAGGACGGTGGTGACTTTACTGTACGCTGCATCAGCTCCACTGTCAACGTCGAAACACTTTGCCAACAATTTCTTGATGTTTATAAAATCATGAGGATGAACAGTTAATCGCAGGGTTACTTCCAACTCACGTCAATCTCTGAGCCATGCATTTAACATCGAAACATAGAAAATAAGTGCAGGGGTAGGCCATTCAGCCCTTCAATTCAGGCAGAATCCGAGGAGCAGGAAAATCAGGATGCTGTCTGACTTGCGTTGCTTTTCCAGCACCACTCTAATCGAGACTCTGATTTCCAGCAACTGCAGTCCTCACTTGTGCCATTCAGCCCTTCAAGACAGCACCACCATTCAATATCATCATGACTGAACGTGGATCTGCATGGGTTTCTCTTCAGAAGGGTCGGTGTGGACTTGTCCGTCTGAATGGCCTGCTTCCACACTGTGGTGATTCTATGATGCCAACAGTGTAGGTTCAGTTCCTGCACGTGCAGCAGACCACAGTGAAGGTTCTGCTTTCTCAACCTTGCCTCTGTGTTGACCTACATGTTTACCCAGCCACTGGGCTTTGTCCTTCTATCGAGAAGAGCAGACAAAAATGCTTCTCAGATGACTTTCCACTGTGGGTGTAGTACAGTCTGCCAGCAGCAGGGGATGGTGTTGCATCACCTTAATCGCAGGATCGGGTCCAATCTCTGAGGGGGACTGACCCCTTTTTGATGTGAGGGAGGGTGTAAAAAAACCTCACATTCATTTGTCGCTACCGGTTGCTTAAAGGTTTTCATTTGCACTCCGTTTGCGCGGGAGTTATATGCCCACTGACGGGACGAAGTAACAAGAAAATCAGAATGGGAAACAGAAATTGCTGGAGAAAGTCAGCATCTGGACTGGGGGTGAGAGTGGGGGAAGAACGCAGTCAACGTTTCTGGTCCAGTGACCATTCTTCAGGACGGCATTTTTCATTTGTCGTCAAAAAGCAGGAAGTCTCGAATGGGTGCCTGGATAGATGAAAGTGTAAGTTTGCCAGGGAGAGCAGAATTGAGTCAATTTTCGGTTTTGTTTGTTGGTCAGATTGTTTACAAGAGCAGACTGCTCGGACATGTGAATGCACACCTTTGGAGCAAACGGGACTTAAATACGGTACTGCGGGGTTGAGATATGGAGCTGACCCCTCAAAATGCCACCGACTCCCCGGCGGGGAATTGAACCCCGGTCTCCCGCGTGACAGGCCCGGATACTAACCACTATACTACCGAGGACTGGACGGCGTCGCCTTCTGTTTCATTGGTATTAGATAGAATGTTCTTATGTGAAATTTTGATTTGTTGTCAATTTGAATTCTTCTTTAGATCATTCTGCTACCTCTGTGGAGATGATTCAGATATTAGTTATTGTTGTTTTCATGTTTGAATATCTATCTGTAAAGTAATCCGCTGCTGCTGTAAAACAGCCATTTCGTTGTGTCCTACCATCTGTGTTCAACTTCGTCCACTGCTGATCCACGCGCTCTCATTACCTGCCTCCTACAAACTGGTTCACACACTGGCCTGTAATACAACACAAATCCAACAGCCTGGCTTCAATTCCCACAGCCAAATGGACTCAGCATGAAAGATTCCCCTTTTCAAGCTCATCCCCTCAGGTTCAACTACCACCCATCGATCGCTCCCTCATCAGAGAGCAGTGCTCCTGGAGGACGGTGGTGACTTTACTGTACGCTGCATCAGCTCCACTGTCAACGTCGAAACACTTTGCCAACAATTTCTTGATGTTTATAAAATCATGAGGATGAACAGTTAATCGCAGGGTTACTTCCAACTCACGTCAATCTCTGAGCCATGCATTTAACATCGAAACATAGAAAATAAGTGCAGGGGTAGGCCATTCAGCCCTTCAATTCAGGCAGAATCCGAGGAGCAGGAAAATCAGGATGCTGTCTGACTTGCGTTGCTTTTCCAGCACCACTCTAATCGAGACGCTGATTTCCAGCAACTGCAGTCCTCACTTGTGCCATTCAGCCCTTCAAGACAGCACCACCATTCAATATCATCATGACTGAACGTGGATCTGCATGGGTTTCTCTTCAGAAGGGTCGGTGTGGACTTGTCCGTCTGAATGGCCTGCTTCCACACTGTGGTGATTCTATGATGCCAACAGTGTCGGTTCAGTTCCTGCACGTGCAGCAGACCACAGTGAAGGTTCTGCTTTCTCAACCTTGCCTCTGTGTTGACCTACATGTTTACCCAGCCACTGGGCTTTGTCCTTCTATCGAGAAGAGCAGACAAAAATGCTTCTCAGATGACTTTGACTTTCCACTATGGGTGTAGTACAGTCTGCCAGCAGCAGGGGATGGTGTTGCATCACCTTAATCGCAGGATCGGGTCCAATCTCTGAGGGGGACTGACCCCTTTTTGATGTGAGGGAGGGTGTAAAAAAACCTCACATTCATTTGTTGCTACCGGTTGCTTAAAGGTTTTCATTTGCACTCCGTTTGCGCGGGAGTTATATGCCCACTGACGGGACGAAGTAACAAGAAAATCAGAATGGGAAACAGAAATTGCTGGAGAAAGTCAGCATCTGGAGTGGGGGTGAGAGTGGGGGAAGAACGCAGTCAACGTTTCTGGTCCAGTGACCATTCTTCAGGACGGCATTTTTCATTTGTCGTCAAAAAGCAGGAAGTCTCGAATGGGTGAAAGTGTAAGTTTGCCAGGGAGAGCAGAATTGAGACAATTTTCGGTTTTGTTTGTTGGTCAGATTGTTTACAAGAGCAGACTGCTCGGACATGTGAATGCACACCTTTGGAGCAAACGGGACTTGAATACGGCACTGCGGGGTTGAGATATGGAGCTGACCCCTCAAAATGCCACCGACGCCCCGGCGGGGAATTGAACCCCGGTCTCCCGCGTGACAGGCGGGGATACTAAGCACTATACTACCGAGGATTGGACGGCATCGCCCTCTGTTTCATTGGTATTAGATAGAATGTTCTTATGTGAAATTTTGATTTGTTGTCAATTTGAATTCTTCTTTAGATCATTCTGCTACCTCTGTGGAGATGATTCAGATATTAGTTATTGTTGTTTTCATGTTTGAATATCTATCTGTAAAGTAATCCGCTGCTGCTGTAAAACAGCCATTTCGTTGTGTCCAACCATCTGTGTTCAACTTCGTCCACTGCTGATCCACGCGCTCTCATTACCTGCCTCCTACAAACTGGTTCACACGCTGGCCTGTAATACAACACAAATCCAACAGCCTGGCTTCAATTCCCACAGCCAAATGGACTCAGCATGAAAGATTCCCCTTTTCAAGCTCATCCCCTCAGGTTCAACTACCACCCATCGATCGCTCCCTCATCAGAGAGCAGTGCTCCTGGAGGACGGTGGTGACTTTACTGTACGCTGCATCAGCTCCACTGTCAACGTCGAAACACTTTGCCAACAATTTCTTGATGTTTATAAAATCATGAGGATGAACAGTTAATCGCAGGGTTACTTCCAACTCACGTCAATCTCTGAGCCATGCATTTAACATCGAAACATAGAAAATAAGTGCAGGGGTAGGCCATTCAGCCCTTCAATTCAGGCAGAATCCGAGGAGCAGGAAAATCAGGATGCTGTCTGACTTGCGTTGCTTTTCCAGCACCACTCTAATCGAGACTCTGATTTCCAGCAACTGCAGTCCTCACTTGTGCCATTCAGCCCTTCAAGACAGCACCACCATTCAATATCATCATGACTGAACGTGGATCTGCATGGGTTTCTCTTCAGAAGGGTCGGTGTGGACTTGTCCGTCTGAATGGCCTGCTTCCACACTGTGGTGATTCTATGATGCCAACAGTGTAGGTTCAGTTCCTGCACGTGCAGCAGACCACAGTGAAGGTTCTGCTTTCTCAACCTTGCCTCTGTGTTGACCTACATGTTAACCCAGCCACTGGGCTTTGTCCTTCTATCGAGAAGAGCAGACGAAAATGCTTCTCAGATGACTTTGACTTTCCACTGTGGGTGTAGTACAGTCTGCCAGCAGCAGGGGATGGTGTTGCATCACCTTAATCGCAGGATCGGGTCCAATCTCTGAGGGGGACTGACCCCTTTTTGATGTGAGGGAGGGTGTAAAAAAACCTCACATTCATTTGTCGCTACCGGTTGCTTAAAGGTTTTCATTTGCACTCCGTTTGCGCGGGAGTTATAAGCCCACTGACGGGACGAAGTAACAAGAAAATCAGAATGGGAAACAGAAATTGCTGGAGAAAGTCAGCATCTGGTGTGGGGGTGAGAGTGGGGGAAGAACGCAGTCAACGTTTCTGGTCCAGTGACCATTCTTCAGGACGGCATTTTTCATTTGTCGTCAAAAAGCAGGAAGTCTCGAATGGGTGCCTGGATAGATGAAAGTGTAAGTTTGCCAGGGAGAGCAGAATTGTGACAATTTTCGGTTTTGTTTGTTGGTCAGATTGTTTACAAGAGCAGACTGCTCGGACATGTGAATGCACACCTTTGGAGCAAACGGGACTTGAATACGGCACTCCGGGGTTGAGAAATGGAGCTGACCCCTCAAAATGCCACCGACTCCCCAGCGGGGAACTGAACCCCGGTCACCCGCGTGACAGGCGGGGATACTAACCACTATACTACCGAGGATTGGACGGCGTCACCCTCTGTTTCATTGGTATTAGATAGAATGTTCTTATGTGAAATTTTGATTTGTTGTCAATTTGAATTCTTCTTTAGATCATTCTGCTACCTCTGTGGAGATGATTCAGATATTAGTTATTGTTGTTTTCATGTTTGAATATCTATCTGTAAAGTAATCCGCTGCTGCTGTAAAACAGCCATTTCGTTGTGTCCTACCATCTGTGTTCAACTTCGTCCACTGCTGATCCACGCGCTCTCATTACCTGCCTCCTACAAACTGGTTCACACGCTGGCCTGTAATACAACACAAATCCAACAGCCTGGCTTCAATTCCCACAGCCAAATGGACTCAGCATGAAAGATTCCCCTTTTCAAGCTCATCCCCTCAGGTTCAACTACCACCCATCGATCGCTCCCTCATCAGAGAGCAGTGCTCCTGGAGGACGGTGGTGACTTTACTGCACGCTGCATCAGCTCCACTGTCAACGTCGAAACACTTTGCCAACAATTTCTTGATGTTTATAAAATCATGAGGATGAACAGTTAATCGCAGGGTTACTTCCAACTCACGTCAATCTCTGAGCCATGCATTTAACATCGAAACATAGAAAATAAGTGCAGGGGTAGGCCATTCAGCCCTTCAATTCAGGCAGAATCCGAGGAGCAGGAAAATCAGGATGCTGTCTGACTTGCGTTGCTTTTCCAGCACCACTCTAATCGAGACTCTGATTTCCAGCAACTGCAGTCCTCACTTGTGCCATTCAGCCCTTCAAGACAGCACCACCATTCAATATCATCATGACTGAACGTGGATCTGCATGGGTTTCTCTTCAGAAGGGTCGGTGTGGACTTGTCCGTCTGAATGGCCTGCTTCCACACTGTGGTGATTCTATGATGCCAACAGTGTAGGTTCAGTTCCTGCACGTGCAGCAGACCACAGTGAAGGTTCTGCTTTCTCAACCTTGCCTCTGTGTTGACCTACATGTTAACCCAGCCACTGGGCTTTGTCCTTCTATCGAGAAGAGCAGACAAAAATGCTTCTCAGATGACTTTGACTTTCCACTGTGGGTGTAGTACAGTCTGCCAGCAGCAGGGGATGGTGTTGCATCACCTTAATCGCAGGATCGGGTCCAATCTCTGAGGGGGACTGACCCCTTTTTGATGTGAGGGAGGGTGTAAAAAAACCTCACATTCATTTGTCGCTACCGGTTGCTTAAAGGTTTTCATTTGCACTCCGTTTGCGCGGGAGTTATATGCCCACTGACGGGACGAAGTCACAAGAAAATCAGAATGGGAAACAGAAATTGCTGGAGAAAGTCAGCATCTGGAGTGGGGGTGAGAGTGGGGGAAGAACGCAGTCAACGTTTCTGGTCCAGTGACCATTCTTCAGGACGGCATTTTTCATTTGTCGTCAAAAAGCAGGAAGTCTCGAATGGGTGCCTGGATAGATGAAAGTGTAAGTTTGCCAGGGAGAGCAGAATTGCGACAATTTTCGGTTTTGTTTGTTGGTCAGATTGTTTACAAGAGCAGACTGCTCGGACATGTGAATGCACACCTTTGGAGCAAACGGGACTTGAATACGGCACTGCGGGGTGGAGATATGGAGCTGACCCCTCAAAATGCCACCGACTCCCCGGCGGGGAATCGAACCCCGGTCACCCGCGTGACAGGCGGGGACACTAACCACTATCCTACCGAGGATTGGACGGCATCGCTCTCTGTTTCATTGGTATTAGATAGAATGTTCTTATGTGAAATTTTGATTTGTTGTCAATTTGAATTCTTCTTTAGATCATTCTGCTACCTCTGTGGAGATGATTCAGATATTAGTTATTGTTGTTTTCATGTTTGAATATCTATCTGTAAAGTAATCCGCTGCTGCTGTAAAACAGCCATTTCGTTGTGTCCTACCATCTGTGTTCAACTTCGTCCACTGCTGATCCACGCGCTCTCATTACCTGCCTCCTACAAACTGGTTCACACGCTGGCCTGTAATACAACACAAATCCAACAGCCTGGCTTCAATTCCCACAGCCAAATGGACTCAGCATGAAAGATTCCCCTTTTCAAGCTCATCCCCTCAGGTTCAACTATCACCCATCGATCGCTCCCTCATCAGAGAGCAGTGCTCCTGGAGGACGGTGGTGACTTTACTGTACGCTGCATCAGCTCCACTGTCAACGTCGAAACACTTTGCCAACAATTTCTTGATGTTTATAAAATCATGAGGATGAACAGTTAATCGCAGGGTTACTTCCAACTCACGTCAATCTCTGAGCCATGCATTTAACATCGAAACATAGAAAATAAGTGCAGGGGTAGGCCATTCAGCCCTTCAATTCAGGTAGAATCCGAGGAGCAGGAAAATCAGGATGCTGTCTGACTTGCGTTGCTTTTCCAGCACCACTCTAATCGAGACTCTGATTTCCAGCAACTGCAGTCCTCACTTGTGCCATTCAGCCCTTCAAGACAGCACCACCATTCAATATCATCATGACTGAACGTGGATCTGCATGGGTTTCTCTTCAGAAGGGTCGGTGTGGACTTGTCCGTCTGAATGGCCTGCTTCCACACTGTGGTGATTCTATGATGCCAACAGTGTAGGTTCAGTTCCTGCACGTGCAGCAGACCACAGTGAAGGTTCTGCTTTCTCAACCTTGCCTCTGTGTTGACCTACATGTTAACCCAGCCACTGGGCTTTGTCCTTCTATCGAGAAGAGCAGACAAAAATGCTTCTCAGATGACTTTGACTTTCCACTATGGGTGTAGTACAGTCTGCCAGCAGCAGGGGATGGTGTTGCATCACCTTAATCGCAGGATCGGGTCCAATCTCTGAGGGGGACTGACCCCTTTTTGATGTGAGGGAGGGTGTAAAAAAACCTCACATTCATTTGTTGCTACCGGTAGCTTAAAGGTTTTCATTTGCACTCCGTTTGCGCGGGAGTTATATGCCCACTGACGGGACGAAGTAACAAGAAAATCAGAATGGGAAACAGAAATTGCTGGAGAAAGTCAGCATCTGGAGTGGGGGTGAGAGTGGGGGAAGAACGCAGTCAACGTTTCTGGTCCAGTGACCATTCTTCAGGACGGCATTTTTCATTTGTCGTCAAAAAGCAGGAAGTCTCGAATGGGTGCCTGGATAGATGAAAGTGTAAGTTTGCCAGGGAGAGCAGAATTGAGACAATTTTCGGTTTTGTTTGTTGGTCAGATTGTTTACAAGAGCAGACTGCTCGGACATGTGAATGCACACCTTTGGAGCAAACGGGACTTGAATACGGCACTGCGGGGTTGAGATATGGAGCTGACCCCTCAAAATGCCACCGACGCCCCGGCGGGGAATTGAACCCCGGTCTCCCGCGTGACAGGCGGGGATACTAAGCACTATACTACCGAGGATTGGACGGCATCGCCCTCTGTTTCATTGGTATTAGACAGAATGTTCTTATGTGAAATTTTGATTTGTTGTCAATTTGAATTCTTCTTTAGATCATTCTGCTACCTCTGTGGAGATGATTCAGATATTAGTTATTGTTGTTTTCATGTTTGAATATCTATCTGTAAAGTAATCCGCTGCTGCTGTAAAACAGCCATTTCGTTGTGTCCAACCATCTGTGTTCAACTTCGTCCACTGCTGATCCACGCGCTCTCATTACCTGCCTCCTACAAACTGGTTCACACGCTGGCCTGTAATACAACACAAATCCAACAGCCTGGCTTCAATTCCCACAGCCAAATGGACTCAGCATGAAAGATTCCCCTTTTCAAGCTCATCCCCTCAGGTTCAACTACCACCCATCGATCGCTCCCTCATCAGAGAGCAGTGCTCCTGGAGGACGGTGGTGACTTTACTGTACGCTGCATCAGCTCCACTGTCAACGTCGAAACACTTTGCCAACAATTTCTTGATGTTTATAAAATCATGAGGATGAACAGTTAATCGCAGGGTTACTTCCAACTCACGTCAATCTCTGAGCCATGCATTTAACATCGAAACATAGAAAATAAGTGCAGGGGTAGGCCATTCAGCCCTTCAATTCAGGCAGAATCCGAGGAGCAGGAAAATCAGGATGCTGTCTGACTTGCGTTGCTTTTCCAGCACCACTCTAATCGAGACTCTGATTTCCAGCAACTGCAGTCCTCACTTGTGCCATTCAGCCCTTCAAGACAGCACCACCATTCAATATCATCATGACTGAACGTGGATCTGCATGGGTTTCTCTTCAGAAGGGTCGGTGTGGACTTGTCCGTCTGAATGGCCTGCTTCCACACTGTGGTGATTCTATGATGCCAACAGTGTAGGTTCAGTTCCTGCACGTGCAGCAGACCACAGTGAAGGTTCTGCTTTCTCAACCTTGCCTCTGTGTTGACCTACATGTTAACCCAGCCACTGGGCTTTGTCCTTCTATCGAGAAGAGCAGACGAAAATGCTTCTCAGATGACTTTGACTTTCCACTGTGGGTGTAGTACAGTCTGCCAGCAGCAGGGGATGGTGTTGCATCACCTTAATCGCAGGATCGGGTCCAATCTCTGAGGGGGACTGACCCCTTTTTGATGTGAGGGAGGGTGTAAAAAAACCTCACATTCATTTGTCGCTACCGGTTGCTTAAAGGTTTTCATTTGCACTCCGTTTGCGCGGGAGTTATATGCCCACTGACGGGACGAAGTAACAAGAAAATCAGAATGGGAAACAGAAATTGCTGGAGAAAGTCAGCATCTGGTGTGGGGGTGAGAGTGGGGGAAGAACGCAGTCAACGTTTCTGGTCCAGTGACCATTCTTCAGGACGGCATTTTTCATTTGTCGTCAAAAAGCAGGAAGTCTCGAATGGGTGCCTGGATAGATGAAAGTGTAAGTTTGCCAGGGAGAGCAGAATTGTGACAATTTTCGGTTTTGTTTGTTGGTCAGATGGTTTACAAGAGCAGACTGCTCGGACATGTGAATGCACACCTTTGGAGCAAACGGGACTTGAATACGGCACTCCGGGGTTGAGAAATGGAGCTGACCCCTCAAAATGCCACCGACTCCCCAGCGGGGAACTGAACCCCGGTCACTCGCGTGACAGGCGGGGATACTAACCACTATACTACCGAGGATTGGACGGCGTCACCCTCTGTTTCATTGGTATTAGATAGAATGTTCTTATGTGAAATTTTGATTTGTTGTCAATTTGAATTCTTCTTTAGATCATTCTGCTACCTCTGTGGAGATGATTCAGATATTAGTTATTGTTGTTTTCATGTTTGAATATCTATCTGTAAAGTAATCCGCTGCTGCTGTAAAACAGCCATTTCGTTGTGTCCTACCATCTGTGTTCAACTTCGTCCACTGCTGATCCACGCGCTCTCATTACCTGCCTCCTACAAACTGGTTCACACGCTGGCCTGTAATACAACACAAATCCAACAGCCTGGCTTCAATTCCCACAGCCAAATGGACTCAGCATGAAAGATTCCCCTTTTCAAGCTCATCCCCTCAGGTTCAACTACCACCCATCGATCGCTCCCTCATCAGAGAGCAGTGCTCCTGGAGGACGGTGGTGACTTTACTGCACGCTGCATCAGCTCCACTGTCAACGTCGAAACACTTTGCCAACAATTTCTTGATGTTTATAAAATCATGAGGATGAACAGTTAATCGCAGGGTTACTTCCAACTCACGTCAATCTCTGAGCCATGCATTTAACATCGAAACATAGAAAATAAGTGCAGGGGTAGGCCATTCAGCCCTTCAATTCAGGCAGAATCCGAGGAGCAGGAAAATCAGGATGCTGTCTGACTTGCGTTGCTTTTCCAGCACCACTCTAATCGAGACTCTGATTTCCAGCAACTGCAGTCCTCACTTGTGCCATTCAGCCCTTCAAGACAGCACCACCATTCAATATCATCATGACTGAACGTGGATCTGCATGGGTTTCTCTTCAGAAGGGTCGGTGTGGACTTGTCCGTCTGAATGGCCTGCTTCCACACTGTGGTGATTCTATGATGCCAACAGTGTAGGTTCAGTTCCTGCACGTGCAGCAGACCACAGTGAAGGTTCTGCTTTCTCAACCTTGCCTCTGTGTTGACCTACATGTTAACCCAGCCACTGGGCTTTGTCCTTCTATCGAGAAGAGCAGACAAAAATGCTTCTCAGATGACTTTGACTTTCCACTGTGGGTGTAGTACAGTCTGCCAGCAGCAGGGGATGGTGTTGCATCACCTTAATCGCAGGATCGGGTCCAATCTCTGAGGGGGACTGACCCCTTTTTGATGTGAGGGAGGGTGTAAAAAAACCTCACATTCATTTGTCGCTACCGGTTGCTTAAAGGTTTTCATTTGCACTCCGTTTGCGCGGGAGTTATATGCCCACTGACGGGACGAAGTAACAAGAAAATCAGAATGGGAAACAGAAATTGCTGGAGAAAGTCAGCATCTGGAGTGGGGGTGAGAGTGGGGGAAGAACGCAGTCAACGTTTCTGGTCCAGTGACCATTCTTCAGGACGGCATTTTTCATTTGTCGTCAAAAAGCAGGAAGTCTCGAATGGGTGCCTGGATAGATGAAAGTGTAAGTTTGCCAGGGAGAGCAGAATTGCGACAATTTTCGGTTTTGTTTGTTGGTCAGATTGTTTACAAGAGCAGACTGCTCGGACATGTGAATGCACACCTTTGGAGCAAACGGGACTTGAATACGGCACTGCGGGGTTGAGATATGGAGCTGACCCCTCAAAATGCCACCGACTCCCCGGCGGGGAATCGAACCCCGGTCACCCGCGTGACAGGCGGGGACACTAACCACTATCCTACCGAGGATTGGACGGCATCGCTCTCTGTTTCATTGGTATTAGATAGAATGTTCTTATGTGAAATTTTGATTTGTTGTCAATTTGAATTCTTCTTTAGATCATTCTGCTACCTCTGTGGAGATGATTCAGATATTAGTTATTGTTGTTTTCATGTTTGAATATCTATCTGTAAAGTAATCCGCTGCTGCTGTAAAACAGCCATTTCATTGTGTCCTACCATCTGTGTTCAACTTCGTCCACTGCTGATCCACGCGCTCTCATTACCTGCCTCCTACAAACTGGTTCACACGCTGGCCTGTAATACAACACAAATCCAACAGCCTGGCTTCAATTCCCACAGCCAAATGGACTCAGCATGAAAGATTCCCCTTTTCAAGCTCATCCCCTCAGGTTCAACTATCACCCATCGATCGCTCCCTCATCAGAGAGCAGTGCTCCTGGAGGACGGTGGTGACTTTACTGTACGCTGCATCAGCTCCACTGTCAACGTCGAAACACTTTGCCAACAATTTCTTGATGTTTATAAAATCATGAGGATGAACAGTTAATCGCAGGGTTACTTCCAACTCACGTCAATCTCTGAGCCATGCATTTAACATCGAAACATAGAAAATAAGTGCAGGGGTAGGCCATTCAGCCCTTCAATTCAGGCAGAATCCGAGGAGCAGGAAAATCAGGATGCTGTCTGACTTGCGTTGCTTTTCCAGCACCACTCTAATCGAGACTCTGATTTCCAGCAACTGCAGTCCTCACTTGTGCCATTCAGCCCTTCAAGACAGCACCACCATTCAATATCATCATGACTGAACGTGGATCTGCATGGGTTTCTCTTCAGAAGGGTCGGTGTGGACTTGTCCGTCTGAATGGCCTGCTTCCACACTGTGGTGATTCTATGATGCCAACAGTGTAGGTTCAGTTCCTGCACGTGCAGCAGACCACAGTGAAGGTTCTGCTTTCTCAACCTTGCCTCTGTGTTGACCTACATGTTAACCCAGCCACTGGGCTTTGTCCTTCTATCGAGAAGAGCAGACAAAAATGCTTCTCAGATGACATTGACTTTCCACTGTGGGTGTAGTACAGTCTGCCAGCAGCAGGGGATGGTGTTGCATCACCTTAATCGCAGGATCGGGTCCAATCTCTGAGGGGGACTGACCCCTTTTTGATGTGAGGGAGGGTGTAAAAAAACCTCACATTCATTTGTCGCTACCGGTTGCTTAAAGGTTTTCATTTGCACTCCGTTTGCGCGGGAGTTATATGCCCACTGACGGGACGAAGTAACAAGAAAATCAGAATGGGAAACAGAAATTGCTGGAGAAAGTCAGCATCTGGAGTGGGGGTGAGAGTGGGGGAAGAACGCAGTCAACGTTTCTGGTCCAGTGACCATTCTTCAGGACGGCATTTTTCATTTGTCGTCAAAAAGCAGGAAGTCTCGAATGGGTGCCTGGATAGATGAAAGTGTAAGTTTGCCAGGGAGAGCAGAATTGCGACAATTTTCGGTTTTGTTTGTTGGTCAGATTGTTTACAAGAGCAGACTGCTCGGACATGTGAATGCACACCTTTGGAGCAAACGGGACTTGAATACGGCACTGAGGGGTTGAGATATGGAGCTGACCCCTCAAAATGGCACCGACTCCCCGGCAGGCAATTGAACCCCGGTCTCCCGCGTGACAGGCGGGGATACTAACCACTAGACTACCGAGGATTGGACGGCGTCGCCCTCTGTTTCATTGGTATTAGATAGAATGTTCTTATGTGAAATTTTGATTTGTTGTCAATTTGAATTCTTCTTTAGATCATTCTGCTACCTCTGTGGAGATGATTCAGATATTAGTTATTGTTGTTTTCATGTTTGAATATCTATCTGTAAAGTAATCCGCTGCTGCTGTAAAACAGCCATTTCGTTGTGTCCTACCATCTGTGTTCAACTTCGTCCACTGCTGATCCACGCGCTCTCATTACCTGCCTCCTACAAACTGGTTCACACGCTGGCCTGTAATACAACACAAATCCAACAGCCTGGCTTCAATTCCCACAGCCAAATGGACTCAGCATGAAAGATTCCCCTTTTCAAGCTCATCCCCTCAGGTTCAACTATCACCCATCGATCGCTCCCTCATCAGAGAGCAGTGCTCCTGGAGGACGGTGGTGACTTTACTGTACGCTGCATCAGCTCCACTGTCAACGTCGAAACACTTTGCCAACAATTTCTTGATGTTTATAAAATCATGAGGATGAACAGTTAATCGCAGGGTTACTTCCAACTCACGTCAATCTCTGAGCCATGCATTTAACATCGAAACATAGAAAATAAGTGCAGGGGTAGGCCATTCAGCCCTTCAATTCAGGCAGAATCCGAGGAGCAGGAAAATCAGGATGCTGTCTGACTTGCGTTGCTTTTCCAGCACCACTCTAATCGAGACTCTGATTTCCAGCAACTGCAGTCCTCACTTGTGCCATTCAGCCCTTCAAGACAGCACCACCATTCAATATCATCATGACTGAACGTGGATCTGCATGGGTTTCTCTTCAGAAGGGTCGGTGTGGACTTGTCCGTCTGAATGGCCTGCTTCCACACTGTGGTGATTCTATGATGCCAACAGTGTAGGTTCAGTTCCTGCACGTGCAGCAGACCACAGTGAAGGTTCTGCTTTCTCAACCTTGCCTCTGTGTTGACCTACATGTTAACCCAGCCACTGGGCTTTGTCCTTCTATCGAGAAGAGCAGACAAAAATGCTTCTCAGATGACTTTGACTTTCCACTGTGGGTGTAGTACAGTCTGCCAGCAGCAGGGGATGGTGTTGCATCACCTTAATCGCAGGATCGGGTCCAATCTCTGAGGGGGACTGACCCCTTTTTGATGTGAGGGAGGGTGTAAAAAAACCTCACATTCATTTGTCGCTACCGGTTGCTTAAAGGTTTTCATTTGCACTCCGTTTGCGCGGGAGTTATATGCCCACTGACGGGACGAAGTAACAAGAAAATCAGAATGGGAAACAGAAATTGCTGGAGAAAGTCAGCATCTGGAGTGGGGGTGAGAGTGGGGGAAGAACGCAGTCAACGTTTCTGGTCCAGTGACCATTCTTCAGGACGGCATTTTTCATTTGTCGTCAAAAAGCAGGAAGTCTCGAATGGGTGCCTGGATAGATGAAAGTGTAAGTTTGCCAGGGAGAGCAGAATTGCGACAATTTTCGGTTTTGTTTGTTGGTCAGATTGTTTACAAGAGCAGACTGCTCGGACATGTGAATGCACACCTTTGGAGCAAACGGGACTTGAATACGGCACTGCGGGGTTGAGATATGGAGCTGACCCCTCAAAATGCCACCGACTCCCCGGCGGGGAATCGAACCCGGGTCACCCGCGTGACAGGCGGGGACACTAACCACTATCCTACCGAGGATTGGACGGCGTCGCCCTCTGTTTCATTGGTATTAGATAGAATGTTCTTATGTGAAATTTTGATTTGTTGTCAATTTGAATTCTTCTTTAGATCATTCTGCTACCTCTGTGGAGATGATTCAGATATTAGTTATTGTTGTTTTCATGTTTGAATATCTATCTGTAAAGTAATCCGCTGCTGCTGTAAAACAGCCATTTCGTTGTGTCCTACCATCTGTGTTCAACTTCGTCCACTGCTGATCCACGCGCTCTCATTACCTGCCTCCTACAAACTGGTTCACACGCTGGCCTGTAATACAACACAAATCCAACAGCCTGGCTTCAATTCCCACAGCCAAATGGACTCAGCATGAAAGATTCCCCTTTTCAAGCTCATCCCCTCAGGTTCAACTACCACCCATCGATCGCTCCCTCATCAGAGAGCAGTGCTCCTGGAGGACGGTGGTGACTTTACTGTACACTGCATCAGCTCCACTGTCAACGTCGAAACACTTTGCCAACAATTTCTTGATGTTTATAAAATCATGAGGATGAACAGTTAATCGCAGGGATACTTCCAACTCACGTCAATCTCTGAGCCATGCATTTAACATCGAAACATAGAAAATAAGTGCAGGGGTAGGCCATTCAGCCCTTCAATTCAGGCAGAATCCGAGGAGCAGGAAAATCAGGATGCTGTCTGACTTGCGTTGCTTTTCCAGCACCACACTAATCGAGACTCTGATTTCCAGCAACTGCAGTCCTCACTTGTGCCATTCAGCCCTTCAAGACAGCACCACCATTCAATATCATCATGACTGAACGTGGATCTGCATGGGTTTCTCTTCAGAAGGGTCGGTGTGGACTTGTCCGTCTGAATGGCCTGCTTCCACACTGTGGTGATTCTATGATGCCAACAGTGTAGGTTCAGTTCCTGCACGTGCAGCAGACCACAGTGAAGGTTCTGCTTTCTCAACCTTGCCTCTGTGTTGACCTACATGTTAACCCAGCCACTGGGCTTTGTCCTTCTATCGAGAAGAGCAGACAAAAATGCTTCTCAGATGACATTGACTTTCCACTGTGGGTGTAGTACAGTCTGCCAGCAGCAGGGGATGGTGTTGCATCACCTTAATCGCAGGATCGGGTCCAATCTCTGAGGGGGACTGACCCCTTTTTGATGTGAGGGAGGGTGTAAAAAAACCTCACATTCATTTGTCGCTACCGGTTGCTTAAAGGTTTTCATTTGCACTCCGTTTGCGCGGGAGTTATATGCCCACTGACGGGACGAAGTAACAAGAAAATCAGAATGGGAAACAGAAATTGCTGGAGAAAGTCAGCATCTGGAGTGGGGGTGAGAGTGGGGGAAGAACGCAGTCAACGTTTCTGGTCCAGTGACCATTCTTCAGGACGGCATTTTTCATTTGTCGTCAAAAAGCAGGAAGTCTCGAATGGGTGCCTGGATAGATGAAAGTGTAAGTTTGCCAGGGAGAGCAGAATTGCGACAATTTTCGGTTTTGTTTGTTGGTCAGATTGTTTACAAGAGCAGACTGCTCGGACATGTGAATGCACACCTTTGGAGCAAACGGGACTTGAATACGGCACTGAGGGGTTGAGATATGGAGCTGACCCCTCAAAATGGCACCGACTCCCCGGCAGGCAATTGAACCCCGGTCTCCCGCGTGACAGGCGGGGATACTAACCACTAGACTACCGAGGATTGGACGGCGTCGTCCTCTGTTTCATTGGTATTAGATAGAATGTTCTTATGTGAAATTTTGATTTGTTGTCAATTTGAATTCTTCTTTAGATCATTCTGCTACCTCTGTGGAGATGATTCAGATATTAGTTATTGTTGTTTTCATGTTTGAATATCTATCTGTAAAGTAATCCGCTGCTGCTGTAAAACAGCCATTTCGTTGTGTCCTACCATCTGTGTTCAACTTCGTCCACTGCTGATCCACGCGCTCTCATTACCTGCCTCCTACAAACTGGTTCACACGCTGGCCTGTAATACAACACAAATCCAACAGCCTGGCTTCAATTCCCACAGCCAAATGGACTCAGCATGAAAGATTCCCCTTTTCAAGCTCATCCCCTCAGGTTCAACTATCACCCATCGATCGCTCCCTCATCAGAGAGCAGTGCTCCTGGAGGACGGTGGTGACTTTACTGTACGCTGCATCAGCTCCACTGTCAACGTCGAAACACTTTGCCAACAATTTCTTGATGTTTATAAAATCATGAGGATGAACAGTTAATCGCAGGGTTACTTCCAACTCACGTCAATCTCTGAGCCATGCATTTAACATCGAAACATAGAAAATAAGTGCAGGGGTAGGCCATTCAGCCCTTCAATTCAGGCAGAATCCGAGGAGCAGGAAAATCAGGATGCTGTCTGACTTGCGTTGCTTTTCCAGCACCACTCTAATCGAGACTCTGATTTCCAGCAACTGCAGTCCTCACTTGTGCCATTCAGCCCTTCAAGACAGCACCACCATTCAATATCATCATGACTGAACGTGGATCTGCATGGGTTTCTCTTCAGAAGGGTCGGTGTGGACTTGTCCGTCTGAATGGCCTGCTTCCACACTGTGGTGATTCTATGATGCCAACAGTGTAGGTTCAGTTCCTGCACGTGCAGCAGACCACAGTGAAGGTTCTGCTTTCTCAACCTTGCCTCTGTGTTGACCTACATGTTAACCCAGCCACTGGGCTTTGTCCTTCTATCGAGAAGAGCAGACAAAAATGCTTCTCAGATGACTTTGACTTTCCACTGTGGGTGTAGTACAGTCTGCCAGCAGCAGGGGATGGTGTTGCATCACCTTAATCGCAGGATCGGGTCCAATCTCTGAGGGGGACTGACCCCTTTTTGATGTGAGGGAGGGTGTAAAAAAACCTCACATTCATTTGTCGCTACCGGTTGCTTAAAGGTTTTCATTTGCACTCCGTTTGCGCGGGAGTTATATGCCCACTGACGGGACGAAGTAACAAGAAAATCAGAATGGGAAACAGAAATTGCTGGAGAAAGTCAGCATCTGGAGTGGGGGTGAGAGTGGGGGAAGAACGCAGTCAACGTTTCTGGTCCAGTGACCATTCTTCAGGACGGCATTTTTCATTTGTCGTCAAAAAGCAGGAAGTCTCGAATGGGTGCCTGGATAGATGAAAGTGTAAGTTTGCCAGGGAGAGCAGAATTGCGACAATTTTCGGTTTTGTTTGTTGGTCAGATTGTTTACAAGAGCAGACTGCTCGGACATGTGAATGCACACCTTTGGAGCAAACGGGACTTGAATACGGCACTGCGGGGTTGAGATATGGAGCTGACCCCTCAAAATGCCACCGACTCCCCGGCGGGGAATCGAACCCCGGTCACCCGCGTGACAGGCGGGGACACTAACCACTATCCTACCGAGGATTGGACGGCGTCGCCCTCTGTTTCATTGGTATTAGATAGAATGTTCTTATGTGAAATTTTGATTTGTTGTCAATTTGAATTCTTCTTTAGATCATTCTGCTACCTCTGTGGAGATGATTCAGATATTAGTTATTGTTGTTTTCATGTTTGAATATCTATCTGTAAAGTAATCCGCTGCTGCTGTAAAACAGCCATTTCGTTGTGTCCTACCATCTGTGTTCAACTTCGTCCACTGCTGATCCACGCGCTCTCATTACCTGCCTCCTACAAACTGGTTCACACGCTGGCCTGTAATACAACACAAATCCAACAGCCTGGCTTCAATTCCCACAGCCAAATGGACTCAGCATGAAAGATTCCCCTTTTCAAGCTCATCCCCTCAGGTTCAACTACCACCCATCGATCGCTCCCTCATCAGAGAGCAGTGCTCCTGGAGGACGGTGGTGACTTTACTGTACACTGCATCAGCTCCACTGTCAACGTCGAAACACTTTGCCAACAATTTCTTGATGTTTATAAAATCATGAGGATGAACAGTTAATCGCAGGGATACTTCCAACTCACGTCAATCTCTGAGCCATGCATTTAACATCGAAACATAGAAAATAAGTGCAGGGGTAGGCCATTCAGCCCTTCAATTCAGGCAGAATCCGAGGAGCAGGAAAATCAGGATGCTGTCTGACTTGCGTTGCTTTTCCAGCACCACTCTAATCGAGACTCTGATTTCCAGCAACTGCAGTCCTCACTTGTGCCATTCAGCCCTTCAAGACAGCACCACCATTCAATATCATCATGACTGAACGTGGATCTGCATGGGTTTCTCTTCAGAAGGGTCGGTGTGGACTTGTCCGTCTGAATGGCCTGCTTCCACACTGTGGTGATTCTATGATGCCAACAGTGTAGGTTCAGTTCCTGCACGTGCAGCAGACCACAGTGAAGGTTCTGCTTTCTCAACCTTGCCTCTGTGTTGACCTACATGTTAACCCAGCCACTGGGCTTTGTCCTTCTATCGAGAAGAGCAGACAAAAATGCTTCTCAGATGACTTTGACTTTCCACTGTGGGTGTAGTACAGTCTGCCAGCAGCAGGGGATGGTGTTGCATCACCTTAATCGCAGGATCGGGTCCAATCTCTGAGGGGGACTGACCCCTTTTTGATGTGAGGGAGGGTGTAAAAAAACCTCACATTCATTTGTCGCTACCGGTTGCTTAAAGGTTTTCATTTGCACTCCGTTTGCGCGGGTGTTATATGCCCACTGACGGGACGAAGTAACAAGAAAATCAGAATGGGAAACAGAAATTGCTGGAGAAAGTCAGCATCTGGAGTGGGGGTGAGAGTGGGGGAAGAACGCAGTCAACGTTTCTGGTCCAGTGACCATTCTTCAGGACGGCATTTTTCATTTGTCGTCAAAAAGCAGGAAGTCTCGAATGGCTGCCTGGATAGATGAAAGTGTAAGTTTGCCAGGGAGAGCAGAATTGTGACAATTTTCGGTTTTGTTTGTTGGTCAGATTGTTTACAAGAGCAGACTGCTCGGACATGTGAATGCACACCTTTGGAGCAAACGGGACTTGAATACGGCACTCCGGGGTTGAGAAATGGAGCTCACCCCTCAAAATGCCACCGACTCCCCAGCGGGGAACTGAACCCCGGTCACCCGCGTGACAGGCGGGGATACTAACCACTATACTACCGAGGATTGGACGGCGTCGCCCTCTGTTTCATTGGTATTAGATAGAATGTTCTTATGTGAAATTTTGATTTGTTGTCAATTTGAATTCTTCTTTAGATCATTCTGCTACCTCTGTGGAGATGATTCAGATATTAGTTATTGTTGTTTTCATGTTTGAATATCTATCTGTAAAGTAATCCGCTGCTGCTGTAAAACAGCCATTTCGTTGTGTCCTACCATCTGTGTTCAACTTCGTCCACTGCTGATCCACGCGCTCTCATTACCTGCCTCCTACAAACTGGTTCACACGCTGGCCTGTAATACAACACAAATCCAACAGCCTGGCTTCAATTCCCACAGCCAAATGGACTCAGCATGAAAGATTCCCCTTTTCAAGCTCATCCCCTCAGGTTTAACTACCACCCATCGATCGCTCCCTCATCAGAGAGCAGTGCTCCTGGAGGACGGTGGTGACTTTACTGTACGCTGCATCAGCTCCACTGTCAACGTCGAAACACTTTGCCAACAATTTCTTGATGTTTATAAAATCATGAGGATGAACAGTTAATCGCAGGGTTACTTCCAACTCACGTCAATCTCTGAGCCATGCATTTAACATCGAAACATAGAAAATAAGTGCAGGGGTAGGCCATTCAGCCCTTCAATTCAGGCAGAATCCGAGGAGCAGGAAAATCAGGATGCTGTCTGACTTGCGTTGCTTTTCCAGCACCACTCTAATCGAGACTCTGATTTCCAGCAACTGCAGTCCTCACTTGTGCCATTCAGCCCTTCAAGACAGCACCACCATTCAATATCATCATGACTGAACGTGGATTTGCATGGGTTTCTCTTCAGAAGGGTCGGTGTGGACTTGTCCGTCTGAATGGCCTGCTTCCACACTGTGGTGATTCTATGATGCCAACAGTGTAGGTTCAGTTCCTGCACGTGCAGCAGACCACAGTGAAGGTTCTGCTTTCTCAACCTTGCCTCTGTGTTGACCTACATGTTAACCCAGCCACTGGGCTTTGTCCTTCTATCGAGAAGAGCAGACAAAAATGCTCCTCAGATGACTTTGACTTTCCACTGTGGGTGTAGTACAGTCTGCCAGCAGCAGGGGATGGTGTTGCATCACCTTAATCGCAGGATCGGGTCCAATCTCTGAGGGGGACTGACCCCTTTTTGATGTGAGGGAGGGTGTAAAAAAACCTCACATTCATTTGTCGCTACCGGTTGCTTAAAGGTTTTCATTTGCACTCCGTTTGCGCGGGAGTTATAAGCCCACTGACGGGACGAAGTAACAAGAAAATCAGAATGGGAAACAGAAATTGCTGGAGAAAGTCAGCATCTGGAGTGGGGGTGAGAGTGGGGGAAGAACGCAGTCAACGTTTCTGGTCCAGTGACCATTCTTCAGGACGGCATTTTTCATTTGTCGTCAAAAAGCAGGAAGTCTCGAATGGGTGCCTGGATAGATGAAAGTGTAAGTTTGCCAGGGAGAGCAGAATTGAGACAATTTTCGGTTTTATTTGTTGGTCAGATGGTTTACAAGAGCAGACTGCTCGGACATGTGAATGCACACCTTTGGAGCAAACGGGACTTGAATACGGCACTCCGGGGTTGAGATATGGAGCTGACCCCTCAAAATGCCACCGACTCCCCAGCGGGGAACTGAACCCCGGTCACCCGCGTGACAGGCGGGGATACTAACCACTATACTACCGAGGATTGGACGGCGTCGCCCTCTGTTTCATTGGTATTAGATAGAATGTTCTTATGTGAAATTTTGATTTGTTGTCAATTTGAATTCTTCTTTAGATCATTCTGCTACCTCTGTGGAGATGATTCAGATATTAGTTATTGTTGTTTTCATGTTTGAATATCTATCTGTAAAGTAATCCGCTGCTGCTGTAAAACAGCCATTTCGTTGTGTCCTACCATCTGTGTTCAACTTCGTCCACTGCTGATCCACGCGCTCTCATTACCTGCCTCCTACAAACTGGTTCACACGCTGGCCTGTAATACAACACAAATCCAACAGCCTGGCTTCAATTCCCACAGCCAAATGGACTCAGCATGAAAGATTCCCCTTTTCAAGCTCATCCCCTCAGGTTTAACTACCACCCATCGATCGCTCCCTCATCAGAGAGCAGTGCTCCTGGAGGACGGTGGTGACTTTACTGTACGCTGCATCAGCTCCACTGTCAACGTCGAAACACTTTGCCAACAATTTCTTGATGTTTATAAAATCATGAGGATGAACAGTTAATCGCAGGGTTACTTCCAACTCACGTCAATCTCTGAGCCATGCATTTAACATCGAAACATAGAAAATAAGTGCAGGGGTAGGCCATTCAGCCCTTCAATTCAGGCAGAATCCGAGGAGCAGGAAAATCAGGATGCTGTCTGACTTGCGTTGCTTTTCCAGCACCACTCTAATCGAGACTCTGATTTCCAGCAACTGCAGTCCTCACTTGTGCCATTCAGCCCTTCAAGACAGCACCACCATTCAATATCATCATGACTGAACGTGGATTTGCATGGGTTTCTCTTCAGAAGGGTCGGTGTGGACTTGTCCGTCTGAATGGCCTGCTTCCACACTGTGGTGATTCTATGATGCCAACAGTGTAGGTTCAGTTCCTGCACGTGCAGCAGACCACAGTGAAGGTTCTGCTTTCTCAACCTTGCCTCTGTGTTGACCTACATGTTAACCCAGCCACTGGGCTTTGTCCTTCTATCGAGAAGAGCAGACAAAAATGCTCCTCAGATGACTTTGACTTTCCACTGTGGGTGTAGTACAGTCTGCCAGCAGCAGGGGATGGTGTTGCATCACCTTAATCGCAGGATCGGGTCCAATCTCTGAGGGGGACTGACCCCTTTTTGATGTGAGGGAGGGTGTAAAAAAACCTCACATTCATTTGTCGCTACCGGTTGCTTAAAGGTTTTCATTTGCACTCCGTTTGCGCGGGAGTTATAAGCCCACTGACGGGACGAAGTAACAAGAAAATCAGAATGGGAAACAGAAATTGCTGGAGAAAGTCAGCATCTGGAGTGGGGGTGAGAGTGGGGGAAGAACGCAGTCAACGTTTCTGGTCCAGTGACCATTCTTCAGGACGGCATTTTTCATTTGTCGTCAAAAAGCAGGAAGTCTCGAATGGGTGCCTGGATAGATGAAAGTGTAAGTTTGCCAGGGAGAGCAGAATTGAGACAATTTTCGGTTTTATTTGTTGGTCAGATGGTTTACAAGAGCAGACTGCTCGGACATGTGAATGCACACCTTTGGAGCAAACGGGACTTGAATACGGCACTCCGGGGTTGAGATATGGAGCTGACCCCTCAAAATGCCACCGACTCCCCGGCGGGGAATTGAACCCCGGTCTCCCGCGTGACAGGCGGGGATACTAACCACTATACTACCGACGATTAGACGGCGTCGCCCTCTGTTTCATTGGTATTAGATAGAATGTTCTTATGTGAAATTTTGATTTGTTGTCAATTTGAATTCTTCTTTAGATCATTCTGCTACCTCTGTGGAGATGATTCAGATATTAGTTATTGTTGTTTTCATGTTTGAATAGCTATCTGTAAAGTAATCCGCTGCTGCTGTAAAACAGCCATTTCGTTGTGTCCTACCATCTGTGTTCAACTTCGTCCACTGCTGATCCACGCGCTCTCATTACCTGCCTCCTACAAACTGGTTCACACGCTGGCCTGTAATGCAACACAAATCAAACAGCCTGGCTTCAATTCCCACAGCCAAATGGACTCAGCATGAAAGATTCCCCTTTTCAAGCTCATCCCCTCAGGTTCAACTACCACCCATCGATCGCTCCCTCATCAGAGAGCAGTGCTCCTGGAGGACGGTGGTGACTTTACTGTACGCTGCATCAGCTCCACTGTCAACGTCGAAACACTTTGCCAACAATTTCTTGATGTTTATAAAATCATGAGGATGAACAGTTAATCGCAGGGTTACTTCCAACTCACGTCAATCTCTGAGCCATGCATTTAACATCGAAACATAGAAAATAAGTGCAGGGGTAGGCCATTCAGCCCTTCAATTCAGGCAGAATCCGAGGAGCAGGAAAATCAGGATGCTGTCTGACTTGCGTTGCTTTTCCAGCACCGCTCTAATCGAGACTCTGATTTCCAGCAACTGCAGTCCTCACTTGTGCCATTCAGCCCTTCAAGACAGCACCACCATTCAATATCATCATGACTGAACGTGGATCTGCATGGGTTTCTCTTCAGAAGGGTCGGTGTGGACTTGTCCGTCTGAATGGCCTGCTTCCACACTGTGGTGATTCTATGATGCCAACAGTGTAGGTTCAGTTCCTGCACGTGCAGCAGACCACAGTGAAGGTTCTGCTTTCTCAACCTTGCCTCTGTGTTGACCTACATGTTAACCCAGCCACTGGGCTTTGTCCTTCTATCGAGAAGAGCAGACAAAAATGCTTCTCAGATGACTTTGACTTTCCACTGTGGGTGTAGTACAGTCTGCCAGCAGCAGGGGATGGTGTTGCATCACCTTAATCGCAGGATCGGGTCCAATCTCTGAGGGGGACTGACCCCTTTTTGATGTGAGGGAGGGTGTAAAAAAACCTCACATTCATTTGTCGCTACCGGTTGCTTAAAGGTTTTCATTTGCACTCCGTTTGCGCGGGAGTTATAAGCCCACTGACGGGACGAAGTAACAAGAAAATCAGAATGGGAAACAGAAATTGCTGGAGAAAGTCAGCATCTGGAGTGGGGGTGAGAGTGGGGGAAGAACGCAGTCAACGTTTCTGGTCCAGTGACCATTCTTCAGGTCGGCATTTTTCATTTGTCGTCAAAAAGCAGGAAGTCTCGAATGGGTGCCTGGATAGATGAAAGTGTAAGTTTGCCAGGGAGAGCAGAATTGAGACAATTTTCGGTTTTGTTTGTTGGTCAGATTGTTTACAAGAGCAGACTGCTCGGACATGTGAATGCACACCTTTGGAGCAAACGGGACTTGAATACGGCACTCCGGGGTTGAGAAATGGAGCTGACCCCTCAAAATGCCACCGACTCCCCGGCGGGGAACTGAACCCCGGACTCTCGCGTGACAGGCGGGGATACTAACCACTATACTACCGAGGATTGGACGGCGTCGTCCTCTGTTTCATTGGTATTAGATAGAATGTTCTTATGTGAAATTTTGATTTGTTGTCAATTTGAATTCTTCTTTAGATCATTCTGCTACCTCTGTGGATATGATTCAGATATTAGTTATTGTTGTTTTCATGTTTGAATATCTATCTGTAAAGTAATCCGCTGCTGCTGTAAAACAGCCATTTCGTTGTGTCCTACCATCTGTGTTCAACTTCGTCCACTGCTGATCCACGCGCTCTCATTACCTGCCTCCTACAAACTGGTTCACACGCTGGCCTGTAATACAACACAAATCCAACAGCCTGGCTTCAATTCCCACAGCCAAATGGACTCAGCATGAAAGATTCCCCTTTTCAAGCTCATCCCCTCAGGTTCAACTACCACCCATCGATCGCTCCCTCATCAGAGAGCAGTGCTCCTGGAGGACGGTGGTGACTTTACTGTACGCTGCATCAGCTCCACTGTCAACGTCGAAACACTTTGCCAACAATTTCTTGATGTTTATAAAATCATGAGGATGAACAGTTAATCGCAGGGTTACTTCCAACTCACGTCAATCTCTGAGCCATGCATTTAACATCGAAACATAGAAAATAAGTGCAGGGGTAGGCCATTCAGCCCTTCAATTCAGGCAGAATCCGAGGAGCAGGAAAATCAGGATGCTGTCTGACTTGCGTTGCTTTTCCAGCACCACTCTAATCGAGACTCTGATTTCCAGCAACTGCAGTCCTCACTTGTGCCATTCAGCCCTTCAAGACAGTACCACCATTCAATATCATCATGACTGAACGTGGATCTGCATGGGTTTCTCTTCAGAAGGGACGGTGTGGACTTGTCCGTCTGAATGGCCTGCTTCCACACTGTGGTGATTCTATGATGCCAACAGTGTAGGTTCAGTTCCTGCACGTGCAGCAGACCACAGTGAAGGTTCTGCTTTCTCAACCTTGCCTCTGTGTTGACCTACATGTTAACCCAGCCACTGGGCTTTGTCCTTCTATCGAGAAGAGCAGACAAAAATGCTTCTCAGATGACTTTCCACTGTGGGTGTAGTACAGTCTGCCAGCAGCAGGGGATGGTGTTGCATCACCTTAATCGCAGAATCGGGTCCAATCTCTGAGTGGGACTGACCCCTTTTTGATGTGAGGGAGGGTGTAAAAAAACCTCACATTCATTTGTCGCTACCGGTTGCTTAAAGGTTTTCATTTGCACTCCGTTTGCGCGGGAGTTATAAGCCCACTGACGGGACGAAGTAACAAGAAAATCAGAATGGGAAACAGAAATTGCTGGAGAAAGTCAGCATCTGGAGTGGGGGTGAGAGTGGGGGAAGAAAGCAGTCAACGTTTCTGGTCCAGTGACCATTCTTCAGGACGGCATTTTTCATTTGTCGTCAAAAAGCAGGAAGTCTCGAATGGGTGCCTGGATAGATGAAAGTGTAAGTTTGCCAGGGAGAGCAGAATTGAGACAATTTTCGGTTTTGTTTGTTGGTCAGATTGTTTACAAGAGCAGACTGCTCGGACATGTGAATGCACACCTTTGGAGCAAACGGGACTTGAATACGGCACTCCGGGGTTGAGAAATGGAGCTGACCCCTCAAAATGGCACCGACTCCCCGGCGGGGAATTGAACCCCGGTCTCCCGCGTGACAGGCGGGGATACTAACCACTGTACTACCGAGGATAGGACGGCGTCGCCATCTGTTTCATTGGTATTAGATAGAATGTTCTTATGTGAAATTTTGATTTGTTGTCAATTTGAATTCTTCTTTAGATCATTCTGCTACCTCTGTGGAGATGATTCAGATATTAGTTATTGTTGTTTTCATGTTTGAATATCTATCTGTAAAGTAATCCGCTGCTGCTGTAAAACAGCCATTTCGTTGTGTCCTACCATCTGTGTTCAACTTCGTCCACTGCTGATCCACGCGCTCTCATTACCTGCCTCCTACAAACTGGTTCACACGCTGGCCTGTAATACAACACAAATCCAACAGCCTGGCTTCAATTCCCACAGCCAAATGGACTCAGCATGTAAGATTCCCCTTTTCAAGCTCATCCCCTCAGGTTCAACTACCACCCATCGATCGCTCCCTCATCAGAGAGCAGTGCTCCTGGAGGACGGTGGTGACTTTACTGTACGCTGCATCAGCTCCACTGTCAACGTCGAAACACTTTGCCATCAATTTCTTGATGTTTATAAAATCATGAGGATGAACAGTTAATCGCAGGGTTACTTCCAACTCACGTCAATCTCTGAGCCATGCATTTAACATCGAAACATAGAAAATAAGTGCAGGGGTAGGCCATTCAGCCCTTCAATTCAGGCAGAATCCGAGGAGCAGGAAAATCAGGATGCTGTCTGACTTGCGTTGCTTTTCCAGCACCACTCTAATCGAGACTCTGATTTCCAGCAACTGCAGTCCTCACTTGTGCCATTCAGCCCTTCAAGACAGTACCACCATTCAATATCATCATGACTGAACGTGGATCTGCATGGGTTTCTCTTCAGAAGGGACGGTGTGGACTTGTCCGTCTGAATGGCCTGCTTCCACACTGTGGTGATTCTATGATGCCAACAGTGTAGGTTCAGTTCCTGCACGTGCAGCAGACCACAGTGAAGGTTCTGCTTTCTCAACCTTGCCTCTGTGTTGACCTACATGTTAACCCAGCCACTGGGCTTTGTCCTTCTATCGAGAAGAGCAGACAAAAATGCTTCTCAGATGACTTTGACTTTCCACTGTGGGTGTAGTACAGTCTGCCAGCAGCAGGGGATGGTGTTGCATCACCTTAATCGCAGGATCGGGTCCAATCTCTGAGGGGGACTGACCCCTTTTTGATGTGAGGGAGGGTGTAAAAAAACCTCACATTCATTTGTCGCTACCGGTTGCTTAAAGGTTTTCATTTGCACTCCGTTTGCGCGGGAGTTATAAGCCCACTGACGGGACGAAGTAACAAGAAAATCAGAATGGGAAACAGAAATTGCTGGAGAAAGTCAGCATCTGGAGTGGGGGTGAGAGTGGGGGAAGAACGCAGTCAACGTTTCTGGTCCAGTGACCATTCTTCAGGTCGGCATTTTTCATTTGTCGTCAAAAAGCAGGAAGTCTCGAATGGGTGCCTGGATAGATGAAAGTGTAAGTTTGCCAGGGAGAGCAGAATTGAGACAATTTTCGGTTTTGTTTGTTGGTCAGATTGTTTACAAGAGCAGACTGCTCGGACATGTGAATGCACACCTTTGGAGCAAACGGGACTTGAATACGGCACTCCGGGGTTGAGAAATGGAGCTGACCCCTCAAAATGCCACCGACTCCCCGGCGGGGAACTGAACCCCGGACTCTCGCGTGACAGGCGGGGATACTAACCACTATACTACCGAGGATTGGACGGCGTCGTCCTCTGTTTCATTGGTATTAGATAGAATGTTCTTATGTGAAATTTTGATTTGTTGTCAATTTGAATTCTTCTTTAGATCATTCTGCTACCTCTGTGGATATGATTCAGATATTAGTTATTGTTGTTTTCATGTTTGAATATCTATCTGTAAAGTAATCCGCTGCTGCTGTAAAACAGCCATTTCGTTGTGTCCTACCATCTGTGTTCAACTTCGTCCACTGCTGATCCACGCGCTCTCATTACCTGCCTCCTACAAACTGGTTCACACGCTGGCCTGTAATACAACACAAATCCAACAGCCTGGCTTCAATTCCCACAGCCAAATGGACTCAGCATGAAAGATTCCCCTTTTCAAGCTCATCCCCTCAGGTTCAACTACCACCCATCGATCGCTCCCTCATCAGAGAGCAGTGCTCCTGGAGGACGGTGGTGACTTTACTGTACGCTGCATCAGCTCCACTGTCAACGTCGAAACACTTTGCCAACAATTTCTTGATGTTTATAAAATCATGAGGATGAACAGTTAATCGCAGGGTTACTTCCAACTCACGTCAATCTCTGAGCCATGCATTTAACATCGAAACATAGAAAATAAGTGCAGGGGTAGGCCATTCAGCCCTTCAATTCAGGCAGAATCCGAGGAGCAGGAAAATCAGGATGCTGTCTGACTTGCGTTGCTTTTCCAGCACCACTCTAATCGAGACTCTGATTTCCAGCAACTGCAGTCCTCACTTGTGCCATTCAGCCCTTCAAGACAGTACCACCATTCAATATCATCATGACTGAACGTGGATCTGCATGGGTTTCTCTTCAGAAGGGACGGTGTGGACTTGTCCGTCTGAATGGCCTGCTTCCACACTGTGGTGATTCTATGATGCCAACAGTGTAGGTTCAGTTCCTGCACGTGCAGCAGACCACAGTGAAGGTTCTGCTTTCTCAACCTTGCCTCTGTGTTGACCTACATGTTAACCCAGCCACTGGGCTTTGTCCTTCTATCGAGAAGAGCAGACAAAAATGCTTCTCAGATGACTTTCCACTGTGGGTGTAGTACAGTCTGCCAGCAGCAGGGGATGGTGTTGCATCACCTTAATCGCAGGATCGGGTCCAATCTCTGAGTGGGACTGACCCCTTTTTGATGTGAGGGAGGGTGTAAAAAAACCTCACATTCATTTGTCGCTACCGGTTGCTTAAAGGTTTTCATTTGCACTCCGTTTGCGCGGGAGTTATAAGCCCACTGACGGGACGAAGTAACAAGAAAATCAGAATGGGAAACAGAAATTGCTGGAGAAAGTCAGCATCTGGAGTGGGGGTGAGAGTGGGGGAAGAAAGCAGTCAACGTTTCTGGTCCAGTGACCATTCTTCAGGACGGCATTTTTCATTTGTCGTCAAAAAGCAGGAAGTCTCGAATGGGTGCCTGGATAGATGAAAGTGTAAGTTTGCCAGGGAGAGCAGAATTGAGACAATTTTCGGTTTTGTTTGTTGGTCAGATGGTTTACAAGAGCAGACTGCTCGGACATGTGAATGCACACCTTTGGAGCAAACGGGACTTGAATACGGCACTCCGGGGTTGAGAAATGGAGCTGACCCCTCAAAATGGCACCGACTCCCCGGCGGGGAATTGAACCCCGGTCTCCCGCGTGACAGGCGGGGATACTAACCACTGTACTACCGAGGATAGGACGGCGTCGCCATCTGTTTCATTGGTATTAGATAGAATGTTCTTATGTGAAATTTTGATTTGTTGTCAATTTGAATTCTTCTTTAGATCATTCTGCTACCTCTGTGGAGATGATTCAGATATTAGTTATTGTTGTTTTCATGTTTGAATATCTATCTGTAAAGTAATCCGCTGCTGCTGTAAAACAGCCATTTCGTTGTGTCCTACCATCTGTGTTCAACTTCGTCCACTGCTGATCCACGCGCTCTCATTACCTGCCTCCTACAAACTGGTTCACACGCTGGCCTGTAATACAACACAAATCCAACAGCCTGGCTTCAATTCCCACAGCCAAATGGACTCAGCATGTAAGATTCCCCTTTTCAAGCTCATCCCCTCAGGTTCAACTACCACCCATCGATCGCTCCCTCATCAGAGAGCAGTGCTCCTGGAGGACGGTGGTGACTTTACTGTACGCTGCATCAGCTCCACTGTCAACGTCGAAACACTTTGCCATCAATTTCTTGATGTTTATAAAATCATGAGGATGAACAGTTAATCGCAGGGTTACTTCCAACTCACGTCAATCTCTGAGCCATGCATTTAACATCGAAACATAGAAAATAAGTGCAGGGGTAGGCCATTCAGCCCTTCAATTCAGGCAGAATCCGAGGAGCAGGAAAATCAGGATGCTGTCTGACTTGCGTTGCTTTTCCAGCACCACTCTAATCGAGACTCTGATTTCCAGCAACTGCAGTCCTCACTTGTGCCATTCAGCCCTTCAAGACAGTACCACCATTCAATATCATCATGACTGAACGTGGATCTGCATGGGTTTCTCTTCAGAAGGGACGGTGTGGACTTGTCCGTCTGAATGGCCTGCTTCCACACTGTGGTGATTCTATGATGCCAACAGTGTAGGTTCAGTTCCTGCACGTGCAGCAGACCACAGTGAAGGTTCTGCTTTCTCAACCTTGCCTCTGTGTTGACCTACATGTTAACCCAGCCACTGGGCTTTGTCCTTCTATCGAGAAGAGCAGACAAAAATGCTTCTCAGATGACTTTCCACTGTGGGTGTAGTACAGTCTGCCAGCAGCAGGGGATGGTGTTGCATCACCTTAATCGCAGGATCGGGTCCAATCTCTGAGGGGGACTGACCCCTTTTTGATGTGAGGGAGGGTGTAAAAAAACCTCACATTCATTTGTCGCTACCGGTTGCTTAAAGGTTTTCATTTGCACTCCGTTTGCGCGGGAGTTATAAGCCCACTGACGGGACGAAGTAACAAGAAAATCAGAATGGGAAACAGAAATTGCTGGAGAAAGTCAGCATCTGGAGTGGGGGTGAGAGTGGGGGAAGAAAGCAGTCAACGTTTCTGGTCCAGTGACCATTCTTCAGGACGGCATTTTTCATTTGTCGTCAAAAAGCAGGAAGTCTCGAATGGGTGCCTGGATAGATGAAAGTGTAAGTTTGCCAGGGAGAGCAGAATTGAGACAATTTTCGGTTTTGTTTGTTGGTCAGATTGTTTACAAGAGCAGACTGCTCGGACATGTGAATGCACACCTTTGGAGCAAACGGGACTTGAATACGGCACTCCGGGGTTGAGAAATGGAGCTGACCCCTCAAAATGCCACCGACTCCCCGGCGGGGACTTGAACCCCGGTCTCCCGCGTGACAGGCGGGGATACTAACCACTATACTACCGAGGATTGGACGGCGTCGCCCTCTGTTTCATTGGTATTAGATAGAATGTTCTTATGTGAAATTTTGATTTGTTGTCAATTTGAATTCTTCTTTAGATCATTCTGCTACCTCTGTGGATATGATTCAGATATTAGTTATTGTTGTTTTCATGTTTGAATATCTATCTGTAAAGTAATCCGCTGCTGCTGTAAAACAGCCATTTCGTTGTGTCCTACCATCTGTGTTCAACTTCGTCCACTGCTGATCCACGCGCTCTCATTACCTGCCTCCTACAAACTGGTTCACACGCTGGCCTGTAATACAACACAAATCCAACAGCCTGGCTTCAATTCCCACAGCCAAATGGACTCAGCATGAAAGATTCCCCTTTTCAAGCTCATCCCCTCAGGTTCAACTACCACCCATCGATCGCTCCCTCATCAGAGAGCAGTGCTCCTGGAGGACGGTGGTGACTTTACTGTACGCTGCATCAGCTCCACTGTCAACGTCGAAACACTTTGCCAACAATTTCTTGATGTTTATAAAATCATGAGGATGAACAGTTAATCGCAGGGTTACTTCCAACTCACGTCAATCTCTGAGCCATGCATTTAACATCGAAACATAGAAAATAAGTGCAGGGGTAGGCCATTCAGCCCTTCAATTCAGGCAGAATCCGAGGAGCAGGAAAATCAGGATGCTGTCTGACTTGCGTTGCTTTTCCAGCACCACTCTAATCGAGACTCTGATTTCCAGCAACTGCAGTCCTCACTTGTGCCATTCAGCCCTTCAAGACAGCACCACCATTCAATATCATCATGACTGAACGTGGATCTGCATGGGTTTCTCTTCAGAAGGGTCGGTGTGGACTTGTCCGTCTGAATGGCCTGCTTCCACACTGTGGTGATTCTATGATGCCAACAGTGTAGGTTCACTTCCTGCACGTGCAGCAGACCACAGTGAAGGTTCTGCTTTCTCAACCTTGCCTCTGTGTTGACCTACATGTTAACCCAGCCACTGGGCTTTGTCCTTCTATCGAGAAGAGCAGACAAAAATGCTTCTCAGATGACTTTGACTTTCCACTGTGGGTGTAGTACAGTCTGCCAGCAGCAGGGGATGGTGTTGCATCACCTTAATCGCAGGATCGGGTCCAATCTCTGAGGGGGACTGACCCCTTTTTGATGTGAGGGAGGGTGTAAAAAAACCTCACATTCATTTGTTGCTACCGGTTGCTTAAAGGTTTTCATTTGCACTCCGTTTGCGCGGGAGTTATATGCCCACTGACGGGACGAAGTAACAAGAAAATCAGAATGGGAAACAGAAATTGCTGGAGAAAGTCAGCATCTGGAGTGGGGGTGAGAGTGGGGGAAGAACGCAGTCAACGTTTCTGATCCAGTGACCATTCTTCAGGACGGCATTTTTCATTTGTCGTCAAAAAGCAGGAAGTCTCGAATGGGTGCCTGGATAGATGAAAGTGTAAGTTTGCCAGGGAGAGCAGAATTGAGACAATTTTCGGTTTTGTTTGTTGGTCAGATTGTTTACAAGAGAAGACTGCTCGGACATGTGAATGCACACCTTTGGAGCAAATGGGACTTGAATACGGCACTCCGGGGTTGAGAAATGGAGCTGACCCCTCAAAATGGCACCGACTCCCCGGCGGGGAATTGAACCCCGGTCTCCCGCGTGACAGGCGGGGATACTAACCACTATACTACCGAGGATTGGACGGCGTCGCCATCTGTTTCATTGGTATTAGATAGAATGTTCTTATGTGAAATTTTGATTTGTTGTCAAATTGAATTCTTCTTTAGATCATTCTGCTACCTCTGTGGAGATGATTCAGATATTAGTTATTGTTGTTTTCATGTTTGAATATCTATCTGTAAAGTAATCCGCTGCTGCTGTAAAACAGCCATTTCCTTGTGTCCTACCATCTGTGTTCAACTTCGTCCACTGCTGATCCACGCGCTCTCATTACCTGCCTCCTACAAACTGGTTCACACGCTGGCCTGTAATACAACACAAATCCAACAGCCTGGCTTCAATTCCCACAGCCAAATGGACTCAGCATGAAAGATTCCCCTTTTCAAGCTCATCCCCTCAGGTTCAACTACCACCCATCGATCGCTCCCTCATCAGAGAGCAGTGCTCCTGGAGGACGGTGGTGACTTTACTGTACGCTGCATCAGCTCCACTGTCAACGTCGAAACACTTTGCCAACAATTTCTTGATGTTTATAAAATCATGAGGATGAACAGTTAATCGCAGGGTTACTTCCAACTCACGTCAATCTCTGAGCCATGCATTTAACATCGAAACATAGAAAATAAGTGCAGGGGTAGGCCATTCAGCCCTTCAATTCAGGCAGAATCCGAGGAGCAGGAAAATCAGGATGCTGTCTGACTTGCGTTGCTTTTCCAGCACCACTCTAATCGAGACTCTGATTTCCAGCAACTGCAGTCCTCACTTGTGCCATTCAGCCCTTCAAGACAGTACCACCATTCAATATCATCATGACTGAACGTGGATCTGCATGGGTTTCTCTTCAGAAGGGACGGTGTGGACTTGTCCGTCTGAATGGCCTGCTTCCACACTGTGGTGATTCTATGATGCCAACAGTGTAGGTTCAGTTCCTGCACGTGCAGCAGACCACAGTGAAGGTTCTGCTTTCTCAACCTTGCCTCTGTGTTGACCTACATGTTAACCCAGCCACTGGGCTTTGTCCTTCTATCGAGAAGAGCAGACAAAAATGCTTCTCAGATGACTTTCCACTGTGGGTGTAGTACAGTCTGCCAGCAGCAGGGGATGGTGTTGCATCACCTTAATCGCAGGATCGGGTCCAATCTCTGAGGGGGACTGACCCCTTTTTGATGTGAGGGAGGGTGTAAAAAAACCTCACATTCATTTGTCGCTACCGGTTGCTTAAAGGTTTTCATTTGCACTCCGTTTGCGCGGGAGTTATAAGCCCACTGACGGGACGAAGTAACAAGAAAATTAGAATGGGAAACAGAAATTGCTGGAGAAAGTCAGCATCTGGAGTGGGGGTGAGAGTGGGGGAAGAAAGCAGTCAACGTTTCTGGTCCAGTGACCATTCTTCAGGACGGCATTTTTCATTTGTCGTCAAAAAGCAGGAAGTCTCGAATGGGTGCCTGGATAGATGAAAGTGTAAGTTTGCCAGGGAGAGCAGAATTGAGACAATTTTCGGTTTTGTTTGTTGGTCAGATTGTTTACAAGAGCAGACTGCTCGGACATGTGAATGCACACCTTTGGAGCAAACGGGACTTGAATACGGCACTCCGGGGTTGAGAAATGGAGCTGACCCCTCAAAATGCCACCGACTCCCCGGCGGGGAATTGAACCCCGGACTCTCGCGTGACAGGCGGGGATACTAACCACTATACTACCGAGGATTAAGCGGCGTCGCCCTGTGTTTCATTGGTATTAGATAGAATGTTCTTATGTGAAATTTTGATTTGTTGTCAATTTGAATTCTTCTTTAGATCATTCTGCTACCTCTGTGGAGATGATTCAGATATTAGTTATTGTTGTTTTCATGTTTGAATATCTATCTGTAAAGTAATCCGCTGCTGCTGTAAAACAGCCATTTCGTTGTGTCCTACCATCTGTGTTCAACTTCGTCCACTGCTGATCCACGCGCTCTCATTACCTGCCTCCTACAAACTGGTTCACACGCTGGCCTGTAATACAACACAAATCCAACAGCCTGGCTTCAATTCCCACAGCCAAATGGACTCAGCATGAAAGATTCCCCTTTTCAAGCTCATCCCCTCAGGTTCAACTACCACCCATCGATCGCTCCCTCATCAGAGAGCAGTGCTCCTGGAGGACGGTGGTGACTTTACTGTACGCTGCATCAGCTCCACTGTCAACGTCGAAACACTTTGCCAACAATTTCTTGATGTTTATAAAATCATGAGGATGAACAGTTAATCGCAGGGTTACTTCCAACTCACGTCAATCTCTGAGCCATGCATTTAACATCGAAACATAGAAAATAAGTGCAGGGGTAGGCCATTCAGCCCTTCAATTCAGGCAGAATCCGAGGAGCAGGAAAATCAGATGCTGTCTGACTTGCGTTGCTTTTCCAGCACCACTCTAATCGAGACTCTGATTTCCAGCAACTGCAGTCCTCACTTGTGCCATTCAGCCCTTCAAGACAGCACCACCATTCAATATCATCATGACTGAACGTGGATCTGCATGGGTTTCTCTTCAGAAGGGACGGTGTGGACTTGTCCGTCTGAATGGCCTGCTTCCACACTGTGGTGATTCTATGATGCCAACAGTGTAGGTTCAGTTCCTGCACGTGCAGCAGACCACAGTGAAGGTTCTGCTTTCTCAACCTTGCCTCTGTGTTGACCTACATGTTAACCCAGCCACTGGGCTTTGTCCTTCTATCGAGAAGAGCAGACAAAAATGCTTCTCAGATGACTTTGACTTTCCACTGTGGGTGTAGTACAGTCTGCCAGCAGCAGGGGATGGTGTTGCATCACCTTAATCGCAGGATCGGGTCCAATCTCTGAGGGGGACTGACCCCTTTTTGATGTGAGGGAGGGTGTAAAAAAACCTCACATTCATTTGTCGCTACCGGTTGCTTAAAGGTTTTCATTTGCACTCCGTTTGCGCGGGAGTTATATGCCCACTGACGGGACGAAGTAACAAGAAAATCAGAATGGGAAACAGAAATTGCTGGAGAAAGTCAGCATCTGGAGTGGGGGTGAGAGTGGGGGAAGAACGCAGTCAACGTTTCTGGTCCAGTGACCATTCTTCAGGACGGCATTTTTCATTTGTCGTCAAAAAGCAGGAAGTCTCGAATGGGTGCCTGGATAGATGAAAGTGTAAGTTTGCCAGGGAGAGCAGAATTGAGACAATTTTCGGTTTTGTTTGTTGGTCAGATTGTTTACAAGAGCAGACTGCTCGGACATGTGAATGCACACCTTTGGAGCAAACGGGACTTGAATACGGCACTCCGGGGTCGAGAAATGGAGCTGACCCCTCAAAATGCCACCGACTCCCCGGCGGGGAATTGAACCCCGGTCTCCCGCGTGACAGGCGGGGATACTAACCACTATACTACCGAGGATTGGACGGCGTCGCCCTCTGTTTCATTGGTATTAGATAGAATGTTCTTATGTGAAATTTTGATTTGTTGTCAATTTGAATTCTTCTTTAGATCATTCTGCTACCTCTGTGGAGATGATTCAGATATTAGTTATTGTTGTTTTCATGTTTGAATATCTATCTGTAAAGTAATCCGCTGCTGCTGTAAAACAGCCATTTCGTTGTGTCCTACCATCTGTGTTAAACTTCGTCCACTGCTGATCCACGCGCTCTCATTACCTGCCTCCTACAAACTGGTTCACACGCTGGCCTGTAATACAACACAAATCCAACAGTCTGGCTTCAATTCCCACAACCAAATGGACTCAGCATGAAAGATTCCCCTTTTCAAGCTCATCCCCTCAGGTTCAACTACCACCCATCGATCGCTCCCTCATCAGAGAGCAGTGCTCCTGGAGGACGGTGGTGACTTTACTGTACGCTGCATCAGCTCCACTGTCAACGTCGAAACACTTTGCCAACAATTTCTTGATGTTTATAAAATCATGAGGATGAACAGTTAATCGCAGGGTTACTTCCAACTCACGTCAATCTCTGAGCCATGCATTTAACATCGAAACATAGAAAATAAGTGCAGGGGTAGGCCATTCAGCCCTTCAATTCAGGCAGAATCCGAGGAGCAGGAAAATCAGGATGCTGTCTGACTTGCGTTGCTTTTCCAGCACCACTCTAATCGAGACTCTGATTTCCAGCAACTGCAGTCCTCACTTGTGCCATTCAGCCCTTCAAGACAGCACCACCATTCAATATCATCATGACTGAACGTGGATCTGCATGGGTTTCTCTTCAGAAGGGTCGGTGTGGACTTGTCCGTCTGAATGGCCTGCTTCCACACTGTGGTGATTCCATGATGCCAACAGTGTAGGTTCACTTCCTGCACGTGCAGCAGACCACAGTGAAGGTTCTGCTTTCTCAACCTTGCCTCTGTGTTGACCTACATGTTAACCCAGCCACTGGGCTTTGTCCTTCTATCGAGAAGAGCAGACAAAAATGCTTCTCAGATGACTTTGACTTTCCACTGTGGGTGTAGTACAGTCTGCCAGCAGCAGGGGATGGTGTTGCATCACCTTAATCGCAGGATCGGGTCCAATCTCTGAGGGGGACTGACTCCTTTTTGATGTGAGGGAGGGTGTAAAAAAACCTCACATTCATTTGTCGCTACCGGTTGCTTAAAGGTTTTCATTTGCACTCCGTTTGCGCGGGAGTTATATGCCCACTGACGGGACGAAGTAACAAGAAAATCAGAATGGGAAACAGAAATTGCTGGAGAAAGTCAGCATCTGGAGTGGGGGTGAGATTGGGGGAAGAACGCAGTCAACGTTTCTGGTCCAGTGACCATTCTTCAGGACGGCATTTTTCATTTGTCGTCAAAAAGCAGAAAGTCTCGAATGGGTGCCTGGATAGATGAAAGTGTAAGTTTGCCAGGGAGAGCAGAATTGAGACAATTTTCGGTTTTGTTTGTTGGTCAGATTGTTTACAAGAGCAGACTGCTCGGACATGTGAATGCACACCTTTGGAGCAAACGGGACTTGAATACGGCACTCCGGGGTTGAGAAATGGAGCTGACCCCTCAAAATGCCACCGACTCCCCGGCGGGGAATTGAACCCCGGTCTCCCGCGTGACAGGCGGGGATACTAACCACTATACTACCGAGGATTGGACGGCGTCGCCCTCTGTTTCATTGGTATTAGATAGAATGTTCTTATGTGAAATTTTGATTTGTTGTCAATTTGAATTCTTCTTTAGATCATTCTGCTACCTCTGTGGAGATGATTCAGATATTAGTTATTGTTGTTTTCATGTTTGAATATCTATCTGTAAAGTAATCCGCTGCTGCTGTAAAACAGCCATTTCGTTGTGTCCTACCATCTGTGTTCAACTTCGTCCACTGCTGATCCACGCGCTCTCATTACCTGCCTCCTACAAACTGGTTCACACGCTGGCCTATAATACAACACAAATCCAACAGGCTGGCTTCAATTCCCACAACCAAATGGACTCAGCATGAAAGATTCCCCTTTTCAAGCTCATCCCCTCAGGTTCAACTACCACCCATCGATCGCTCCCTCATCAGAGAGCAGTGCTCCTGGAGGACGGTGGTGACTTTACTGTACGCTGCATCAGCTCCACTGTCAACGTCGAAACACTTTGCCAACAATTTCTTGATGTTTATAAAATCATGAGGATGAACAGTTAATCGCAGGGTTACTTCCAACTCACGTCAATCTCTGAGCCATGCATTTAACATCGAAACATAGAAAATAAGTGCAGGGGTAGGCCATTCAGCCCTTCAATTCAGGCAGAATCCGAGGAGCAGGAAAATCAGGATGCTGTCTGACTTGCGTTGCTTTTCCAGCACCACTCTAATCGAGACTCTGATTTCCAGCAACTGCAGTCCTCACTTGTGCCATTCAGCCCTTCAAGACAGCACCACCATTCAATATCATCATGACTGAACGTGGATCTGCATGGGTTTCTCTTCAGAAGGGTCGGTGTGGACTTGTCCGTCTGAATGGCCTGCTTCCACACTGTGGTGATTCTATGATGCCAACAGTGTAGGTTCAGTTCCTGCACGTGCAGCAGACCACAGTGAAGATTCTGCTTTCTCAACCTTGCCTCTGTGTTGACCTACATGTTAACCCAGCCACTGGGCTTTGTCCTTCTATCGAGAAGAGCAGACAAAAATGCTTCTCAGATGACTTTGACTTTCCACTGTGGGTGTAGTACAGTCTGCCAGCAGCAGGGGATGGTGTTGCATCACCTTAATCGCAGGATCGGGTCCAATCTCTGAGGGGGACTGACCCCTTTTTGATGTGAGGGAGGGTGTAAAAAAACCTCACATTCATTTGTCGCTACCGGTTGCTTAAAGGTTTTCATTTGCACTCCGTTTGCGCGGGAGTTATATGCCCACTGACGGGACGAAGTAACAAGAAAATCAGAATGGGAAACAGAAATTGCTGGAGAAAGTCAGCATCTGGAGTGGGGGTGAGAGTGGGGGAAGAACGCAGTCAACGTTTCTGGTCCAGTGACCATTCTTCAGGACGGCATTTTTCATTTGTCGTCAAAAAGCAGGAAGTCTCGAATGGGTGCCTGGATAGATGAAAGTGTAAGTTTGCCAGGGAGAGCAGAATTGAGACAGTTTTCGGTTTTCTTTGTTGGTCAGATTGTTTACAAGAGCAGACTGCTCGGACATGTGAATGCACACCTTTGGAGCAAACGGGACTTGAATACGGCACTCCGGGGTTGAGAAATGGAGCTGACCCCTCAAAATGCCACCGACTCCCCGGCGGGGAATTGAACCCCGGTCTCCCGCGTGACAGGCGGGGATACTAACCACTATACTACCGAGGATTGGACGGCGTCGCCCTCTGTTTCATTGGTATTAGATAGAATGTTCTTATGTGAAATTTTGATTTGTTGTCAATTTGAATTCTTCTTTAGATCATTCTGCTACCTCTGTGGAGATGATTCAGATATTAGTTATTGTTGTTTTCATGTTTGAATATCTATCTGTAAAGTAATCCGCTGCTGCTGTAAAACAGCCATTTCGTTGTGTCCTACCATCTGTGTTCAACTTCGTCCACTGCTGATCCACGCGCTCTCATTACCTGCCTCCTACAAACTGGTTCACACGCTGGCCTGTAATACAACACAAATCCAACAGCCTGGCTTCAATTCCCACAACCAAATGGACTCAGCATGAAAGATTCCCCTTTTCAAGCTCATCCCCTCAGGTTCAACTACCACCCATCGATCGCTCCCTCATCAGAGAGCAGTGCTCCTGGAGGACGGTGGTGACTTTACTGTACGCTGCATCAGCTCCACTGTCAACGTCGAAACACTTTGCCAACAATTTCTTGATGTTTATAAAATCATGAGGATGAACAGTTAATCGCAGGGTTACTTCCAACTCACGTCAATCTCTGAGCCATGCATTTAACATCGAAACATAGAAAATAAGTGCAGGGGTAGGCCATTCAGCCCTTCAATTCAGGCAGAATCCGAGGAGCAGGAAAATCAGGATGCTGTCTGACTTGCGTTGCTTTTCCAGCACCACTCTAATCGAGACTCTGATTTCCAGCAACTGCAGTCCTCACTTGTGCCATTCAGCCCTTCAAGACAGCACCACCATTCAATATCATCATGACTGAACGTGGATCTGCATGGGTTTCTCTTCAGAAGGGTCGGTGTGGACTTGTCCGTCTGAATGGCCTGCTTCCACACTGTGGTGATTCTATGATGCCAACAGTGTAGGTTCAGTTCCTGCACGTGCAGCAGACCACAGTGAAGATTCTGCTTTCTCAACCTTGCCTCTGTGTTGACCTACATGTTAACCCAGCCACTGGGCTTTGTCCTTCTATCGAGAAGAGCAGACAAAAATGCTTCTCAGATGACTTTGACTTTCCACTGTGGGTGTAGTACAGTCTGCCAGCAGCAGGGGATGGTGTTGCATCACCTTAATCGCAGGATCGGGTCCAATCTCTGAGGGGGACTGACCCCTTTTTGATGTGAGGGAGGGTGTAAAAAAACCTCACATTCATTTGTCGCTACCGGTTGCTTAAAGGTTTTCATTTGCACTCCGTTTGCGCGGGAGTTATATGCCCACTGACGGGACGAAGTAACAAGAAAATCAGAATGGGAAACAGAAATTGCTGGAGAAAGTCAGCATCTGGAGTGGGGGTGAGATTGGGGGAAGAACGCAGTCAACGTTTCTGGTCCAGGGACCATTCTTCAGGACGGCATTTTTCATTTGTCGTCAAAAAGCAGGAAGTCTCGAATGGGTGCCTGGAAAGTGTAAGTTTGCCAGGGAGAGCAGAATTGAGACAATTTTCGGTTTTGTTTGTTGGTCAGATTGTTTACAAGAGCAGACTGCTCGGACATGTGAATGCACACCTTTGGAGCAAACGGGACTTGAATACGGCACTGATGGGTTGAGATATGGACTGACCCCTCAAAATGCCACCGACTCCCCGGCGGGGAATTGAACCCCGGTCTCCCGCGTGACAGGCGGGGATACTAACCACTATACTACCGAGGATGGGACGGCGTCGCCCTCTGTTTCATTAGTATTAGATAGAATGTTCTTATGTGAAATTTTGATTTGTTGTCAATTTGAATTCTTCTTTAGATCATTCTGCTACCTCTGTGGAGATGATTCAGATATTAGTTATTGTTGTTTTCATGTTTGAATATCTATCTGTAAAGTAATCCGCTGCTGCTGTAAAACAGCCATTTCGTTGTGTCCTACCATCTGTGTTCAACTTCGTCCACTGCTGATCCACGCGCTCTCATTACCTGCCTCCTACAAACTGGTTCACACGCTGGCCTGTAATACAACACAAATCCAACAGCCTGGCTTCAATTCCCACAACCAAATGGACTCAGCATGAAAGATTCCCCTTTTCAAGCTCATCCCCTCAGGTTCAACTACCACCCATCGATCGCTCCCTCATCAGAGAGCAGTGCTCCTGGAGGACGGTGGTGACTTTACTGTACGCTGCATCAGCTCCACTGTCAATGTCGAAACACTTTGCCAACAATTTCTTGATGTTTATAAAATCATGAGGATGAACAGTTAATCGCAGGGTTACTTCCAACTCACGTCAATCTCTGAGCCATGCATTTAACATCGAAACATAGAAAATAAGTGCAGGGGTAGGCCATTCAGCCCTTCAATTCAGGCAGAATCCGAGGAGCAGGAAAATCAGGATGCTGTCTGACTTGCGTTGCTTTTCCAGCACCACTCTAATCGAGACTCTGATTTCCAGCAACTGCAGTCCTCACTTGTGCCATTCAGCCCTTCAAGACAGCACCACCATTCAATATCATCATGACTGAACGTGGATCTGCATGGGTTTCTCTTCAGAAGGGTCGGTGTGGACTTGTCCGTCTGAATGGCCTGCTTCCACACTGTGGTGATTCTATGATGCCAACAGTGTAGGTTCACTTCCTGCACGTGCAGCAGACCACAGTGAAGGTTCTGCTTTCTCAACCTTGCCTCTGTGTTGACCTACATGTTAACCCAGCCACTGGGCTTTGTCCTTCTATCGAGAAGAGCAGACAAAAATGCTTCTCAGATGACTTTCCACTGTGGGTGTAGTACAGTCTGCCAGCAGCAGGGGATGGTGTTGCATCACCTTAATTGCAGGATCGGGTCCAATCTCTGAGGGGGACTGACCCCTTTTTGATGTGAGGGAGGGTGTAAAAAAACCTCACATTCATTTGTCGCTACCGGTTGCTTAAAGGTTTTCATTTGCACTCCGTTTGCGCGGGAGTTATATGCCCACTGACGGGACGAAGTAACAAGAAAATCAGAATGGGAAACAGAAATTGCTGGAGAAAGTCAGCATCTGGAGTGGGGGTGAGAGTGGGGGAAGAACGCAGTCAACGTTTCTGGTCCAGTGACCATTCTTCAGGACGGCATTTTTCATTTGTCGTCAAAAAGCAGGAAGTCTCGAATGGGTGCCTGGATAGATGAAAGTGTAAGTTTGCCAGGGAGAGCAGAATTGAGACAATTTTCGGTTTTGTTTGTTGGTCAGATTGTTTACAAGAGCAGACTGCTCGGACATGTGAATGCACACCTTTGGAGCAAACGGGACTTGAATCCGGCACTCCGGGGTTGAGATATGGAGCTGACCCCTCAAAATGCCACTGACTCCCCGGCGGGGAATTGAACCCCGGTCTCCCGCGTGACAGGCGGGTCTACTCAACACTATACTACCGAGGATTGGACGGCGTCGCTTTCTGTTTCATTGGTATTAGATAGAATGTTCTTATGTGAAATTTTGATTTGTTGTCAATTTGAATTCTTCTTTAGATCATTCTGCTACCTCTGTGGAGATGATTCAGATATTAGTTATTGTTGTTTTCATGTTTGAATATCTATCTGTAAAGTAATCCGCTGCTGCTGTAAAACAGCCATTTCGTTGTGTCCTACCAAATGTGTTAAACTTCGTCCACTGCTGATCCACGCGCTCTCATTACCTGCCTCCTACAAACTGGTTCACACGCTGGCCTGTAATACAACACAAATCCAACAGCCTGGCTTCAATTCCCACAGCCAAATGGACTCAGCATGAAAGATTCCCCTTTTCAAGCTCATCCCCTCAGGTTCAACTACCACCCATCGATCGCTCCCTCATCAGAGAGCAGTGCTCCTGGAGGACGGTGGTGACTTTACTGTACGCTGCATCAGCTCCACTGTCAACGTCGAAACACTTTGCCAACAATTTCTTGATGTTTATAAAATCATGAGGATGAACAGTTAATCGCAGGGTTACTTCCAACTCACGTCAATCTCTGAGCCATGCATTTAACATCGAAACATAGAAAATAAGTGCAGGGGTAGGCCATTCAGCCCTTCAATTCAGGCAGAATCCGAGTAGCAGGAAAATCAGGATGCTGTCTGACTTGCGTTGCTTTTCCAGCACCACTCTAATCGAGACTCTGATTTCCAGCAACTGCAGTCCTCACTTGTGCCATTCAGCCCTTCAAGACAGCACCACCATTCAATATCATCATGACTGAACGTGGATCTGCATGGGTTTCTCTTCAGAAGGGTCGGTGTGGACTTGTCCGTCTGAATGGCCTGCTTCCACACTGTGGTGATTCTATGATGCCAACAGTGTAGGTTCACTTCCTGCACGTGCAGCAGACCACAGTGAAGGTTCTGCTTTCTCAACCTTGCCTCTGTGTTGACCTACATGTTAACCCAGCCACTGGGCTTTGTCCTTCTATCGAGAAGAGCAGACAAAAATGCTTCTCAGATGACTTTGACTTTCCACTGTGGGTGTAGTACAGTCTGCCAGCAGCAGGGGATGGTGTTGCATCACCTTAATCGCAGGATCGGGTCCAATCTCTGAGGGGGACTGACCCCTTTTTGATGTGAGGGAGGGTGTAAAAAAACCTCACATTCATTTGTCGCTACCGGTTGCTTAAAGGTTTTCATTTGCACTCCGTTTGCTCGGGAGTTATATGCCCACTGACGGGACGAAGTAACAAGAAAATCAGAATGGGAAACAGAAATTGCTGGAGAAAGTCAGCATCTGGAGTGGGGGTGAGAGTGGGGGAAGAACGCAGTCAACGTTTCTGGTCCAGTGACCATTCTTCAGGACGGCATTTTTCATTTGTCGTCAAAAAGCAGGAAGTCTCGAATGGGCGCCTGGATAGATGAAAGTGTAAGTTTGCCAGGGAGAGCAGAATTGAGACAATTTTCGGTTTTGTTTGTTGGTCAGATTGTTGACAAGAGCAGACTGCTCGGACATGTGAATGCACACCTTTGGAGCAAACGGGACTTAAATACGGCACTGCGGGGTTGAGATATGGAGCTGACCCCTCAAAATGCCACCGTCTCCCTGCTGGGGAATTGAACCCCGGGCTCCCGCGTGACAGGCGGGGATACTAACCACTATACTACCGAGGATTGGACGGCGACGTCCTCTGTTTCATTGGTATTAGATAGAATGTTCTTATGTGAAATTTTGATTTGTTGTCAATTTGAATTCTTCTTTAGATCATTCTGCTACCTCTGTGGAGATGATTCAGATATTAGTTATTGTTGTTTTCATGTTTGAATATCTATCTGTAAAGTAATCCGCTGCTGCTGTAAAACAGCCATTTCGTTGTGTCCTACCATCTGTGTTCAACTTCGTCCACTGCTGATCCACGCGCTCTCATTACCTGCCTCCTACAAACTGGTTCACACGCTGGCCTGTAATACAACACAAATCCAACAGCCTGGCTTCAATTCCCACAGCCAAATGGACTCAGCATGAAAGATTCCCCTTTTCAAGCTCATCCCCTCAGGTTCAACTACCACCCATCGATCGCTCCCTCATCAGAGAGCAGTGCTACTGGAGGACGGTGGTGACTTTACTGTACGCTGCATCAGCTCCACTGTCAACGTCGAAACACTTTGCCAACAATTTCTTGATGTTTATAAAATCATGAGGATGAACAGTTAATCGCAGGGTTACTTCCAACTCACGTCAATCTCTGAGCCATGCATTTAACATCGAAACATAGAAAATAAGTGCAGGGGTAGGCCATTCAGCCCTTCAATTCAGGCAGAATCCGAGGAGCAGGAAAATCAGGATGCTGTCTGACTTGCGTTGCTTTTCCAGCACCACTCTAATCGAGACTCTGATTTCCAGCAACTGCAGTCCTCACTTGTGCCATTCAGCCCTTCAAGACAGCACCACCATTCAATATCATCATGACTGAACGTGGATCTGCATGGGTTTCTTTTCAGAAGGGTCGGTGTGGACTTGTCCGTCTGAATGGCCTGCTTCCACACTGTGGTGATTCTATGATGCCAACAGTGTAGGTTCAGTTCCTGCACGTGCAGCAGACCACAGTGAAGGTTCTGCTTTCTCAACCTTGCCTCTGTGTTGACCTACATGTTAACCCAGCCACTGGGCTTTGTCCTTCTATCGAGAAGAGCAGACAAAAATGCTTCTCAGATGACTTTTACTTTCCACTGTGGGTGTAGTACAGTCTGCCAGCAGCAGGGGATGGTGTTGCATCACCTTAATCGCAGGATCGGGTCCAATCTCTGAGGGGGACTGACCCCTTTTTGATGTGAGGGAGGGTGTAAAAAAACCTCACATTCATTTGTCGCTACCGGTTGCTTAAAGGTTTTCATTTGCACTCCGTTTGTGCGGGAGTTATATGCCCACTGGCGGGACGAAGTAACAAGAAAATAAGAATGGGAAACAGAAATTGCTGGAGAAAGTCAGCATCTGGAGTGGGGGTGAGAGTGGGGGAAGAAAGCAGTCAACGTTTCTGGTCCAGTGACCATTCTTCAGGACGGCATTTTTCATTTGTCGTCAAAAAGCAGGAAGTCTCGAATGGGTGCCTGGATAGATGAAAGTGTAAGTTTGCCAGGGAGAGCAGAATTGAGACAATTTCCGGTTTTGTTTGTTGGTCAGATTGTTTGCAAGAGCAGACTGCTCGGACATGTGAATGCACACCTTTGGAGCAAACGGGACTTGAATACGGCACTCTGGGGTTGAGAAATGGAGCTGACCCCTCAAAATGCCACCGACTCCCCGGCGGGGAATTGAACCCCGGTCTCCCGCGTGACAGGCGGGGATACTAACCACTATACTACCGAGGATTGGACGACGTCGCCGTCTGTTTCATTGGTATTAGATAGAATGTTCTTATGTGAAATTTTGATTTGTTGTCAATTTGAATTCTTCTTTAGATCATTCTGCTACCTCTGTGGAGATGATTCAGATATTAGTTATTGTTGTTTTCATGTTGGAATATCTATCTGTAAAGTAATCCGCTGCTGCTGTAAAACAGCCATTTCGTTGTGTCCTACCATCTGTGTTAAACTTCGTCCACTGCTGATCCACGCGCTCTCATTACCTGCCTCCTTCAAACTGGATCACACGCTGGCCTGTAATACAACACAAATCCAACAGCCTGGCTTCAATTCCCACAGCCAAATGGACTCAGCATGAAAGATTCCCCTTTTCAAGCTCATCCCCTCAGGTTCAACTACCACCCATCGATCGCTCCCTCATCAGAGAGCAGTGCTCCTGGAGGACGGTGGTGACTTTACTTTACGCTGCATCAGCTCCACTGTCAACGTCGAAACACTTTGCCAACAATTTCTTGATGTTTATAAAATCATTAGGATGAACAGTTCATCGCAGGGTTACTTCCAACTCACGTCAATCTCTGAGCCATGCATTTAACATCGAAACATAGAAAATAAGTGCAGGGGTAGGCCATTCAGCCCTTCAATTCAGGCAGAATCCGAGGAGCAGGAAAATCAGGATGCTGTCTGACTTGCGTTGCTTTTCCAGCACCACTCTAATCGAGACTCTGATTTCCAGCAACTGCAGTCCTCACTTGTGCCATTCAGCCCTTCAAGACAGCACCACCATTCAATATCATCATGACTGAACGTGGATCTGCATGGGTTTCTCTTCAGAAGGGTCGGTGTGGACTTGTCCGTCTGAATGGCCTGCTTCCACACTGTGGTGATTCTATGATGCCAACCGTGTAGGTTCAGTTCCTGCACGTGCAGCAGACCACAGTGAAGGTTCTGCTTTCTCAACCTTGCCTCTGTGTTGACCTACATGTTAACCCAGCCACTGGGCTTTTTCTTTCTATCGAGAAGAGCAGACAAAAATGCTTCTCAGATGACTTTGACTTTCCACTGTGGGTGTAGTACAGTCTGCCAGCAGCAGGGGATGGTGTTGCATCACCTTCATCGCAGGATCGGGTCCAATCTCTGAGGGGGACTGACCCCTTTTTGATGTGAGGGAGGGTGTAAAAAAACCTCACATTCATTTGTCGCTACCGGTTGCTTAAAGGTTTTCATTTGCACTCCGTTTGCGCGGGAGTTATATGCCCACTGACGGGACGAAGTAACAAGAAAATCAGAATGGGAAACAGAAATTGCTGGAGAAAGTCAGCATCTGGAGTGGGGGTGAGAGTGGGGGAAGAACGCAGTCAACGTTTCTGGTCCAGTGACCATTCTTCAGGACGGCATTTTTCATTTGTCGTCAAAAAGCAGGAAGTCTCGAATGGGTGCCTGGATAGATGAAAGTGTAAGTTTGCCAGGGAGAGCAGAATTGAGACAATTTTCGGTTTTGTTTGTCGGTCAGATTGTTTACAAGAGCAGACTGCTCGGACATGTGAATGCACACCTTTGGAGCAAACGGGACTTCAATACGGCACTCCGGGGTTGAGATATGGAGCTGACCCCTGAAAATGCCACCGACTCCCCGGCGGAGAATTGAACCCCGGTCTCACGCGTGACGGGCGGGGATACTAACCACTATACTACCGAGGATTGGACGGCGTCGCCCTCTGTTTCATTGGTATTAGATAGAATGTTCTTACGTGAAATTTTGATTTGTTGTCAATTTGAATTCTTCTTTAGATCATTCTGCTACCTCTGTGGAGATGATTCAGATATTAGTTATTGTTGTTTTCATGTTTGAATATCTATCTGTAAAGTAATCCGCTGCTGCTGTAAAACAGCCATTTCGTTGTGTCCTACCATCTGTGTTCAACTTCGTCCACTGCTGATCCACGCGCTCTCATTACCTGCCTCCTACAAACTGGTTCACACGCTGGCCTGTAATACAACACAAATCCAACAGCCTGGCTTCAATTCCCACAGCCAAATGGACTCAGCATGAAAGATTCCCCTTTTCAAGCTCATCCCCTCAGGTTCAACTACCACCCATCGATCGCTCCCTCATCAGAGAGCAGTGCTCCTGGAGGACGGTGGTGACTTTACTGTACGCTGCATCAGCTCCACTGTCAACGTCGAAACACTTTGCCAACAATTTCTTGATGTTTATAAAATCATGAGGATGAACAGTTAATCGCAGGGTTACTTCCAACTCACGTCAATCTCTGAGCCATGCATTTAACATCGAAACATAGAAAATAAGTGCAGGGGTAGGCCATTCAGCCCTTCAATTCAGGCAGAATCCGAGGAGCAGGAAAATCAGGATGCTGTCTGACTTGCGTTGCTTTTCCAGCACCACTCTAATCGAGACTCTGATTTCCAGCAACTGCAGTCCTCACTTGTGCCATTCAGCCCTTCAAGACAGCACCACCATTCAATATCATCATGACTGAACGTGGATCTGCATGGGTTTCTCTTCAGAAGGGTCGGTGTGGACTTGTCCGTCTGAATGGCCTGCTTCCACACTGTGGTGATTCTATGATGCCAACAGTGTAGGTTCAGTTCCTGCACGTGCAGCAGACCACAGTGAAGGTTCTGCTTTCTCAACCTTGCCTCTGTGTTGACCTACATGTTAACCCAGCCACTGGGCTTTGTCCTTCTATCGAGAAGAGCAGACAAAAATGCTTCTCAGATGACTTTCCACTGTGGGTGTAGTACAGTCTGCCAGCAGCAGGGGATGGTGTTGCATCACCTTAATCGCAGGATCGGGTCCAATCTCTGAGGGGGACTGACCCCTTTTTGATGTGAGGGAGGGTGTAAAAAAACTTCACATTCATTTGTCGCTACCGGTTGCTTAAAGCTTTTCATTTGCACTCCGTTTGCGCGGGAGTTATATGCCCACTGACGGGACGAAGTAACAAGAAAATCAGAATGGGAAACAGAAATTGCTGGAGAAAGTCAGCATCTGGAGTGGGGGTGAGAGTGGGGGAAGAACGCAGTCAACGTTTCTGGTCCAGTGACCATTCTTCAGGACGGCATTTTTCATTTGTCGTCAAAAAGCAGGAAATCTCGAATGGGTGCCTGGATAGATGAAAGTGTAAGTTTGCCATGGAGAGCAGAATTGAGCCAATTTTCGGTTTTGTTTGTTGGTCAGATTGTTTACAAGAGCAGACTGCTCGGATATGTGAATGCACACCTTTGGAGCAAACGGGACTTGAATACGGCACTCCGGGGTTGCGATATGGAGCTGACCCCTCAAAATGCCACCGACTCCCCGGCGGGGAATTGAACCCCGGTCGCCCGCGGGACAGGCGGGGATACTAACCACTATACTACCGAGGATTGGACGGCGTCGCCCTCTGTTTCATTGGTATTAGATAGAATGTTCTTATGTGAAATTTTGATTTGTTGTCAATTTGAATTCTTCTTTAGATCATTCTGCTACCTCTGTGGAGATGATTCAGATATTAGTTATTGTTGTTTTCATGTTTGAATATCTATCTGTAAAGTAATCCGCTGCTGCTGTAAAACAGCCATTTCGTTGTGTCCTACCATCTGTGTTCAACTTCGTCCACTGCTGATCCACGCGCTCTCATTACCTGCCTCCTACAAACTGGTTCACACGCTGGCCTGTAATACAACACAAATCCAACAGCCTGGCTTCAATTCCCACAGCCAAATGGACTCAGCATGAAAGATTCCCCTTTTCAAGCTCATCCCCTCAGGTTCAACTACCACCCATCGATCGCTCCCTCATCAGAGAGCAGTGCTCCTGGAGGACGGTGGTGACTTTACTGTACGCTGCATCAGCTCCACTGTCAACGTCGAAACACTTTGCCAACAATTTCTTGATGTTTATAAAATCATGAGAATGAACACTTAATCGCAGGGTTACTTCCAACTCACGTCAATCTCTGAGCCATGCATTTAACATCGAAACATAGAAAATAAGTGCAGGGGTAGGCCATTCAGCCCTTCAATTCAGGCAGAATCCGAGGAGCAGGAAAATCAGGATGCTGTCTGACTTGCGTTGCTTTTCCAGTACCACTCTAATCGAGACTCTGATTTCCAGCAACTGCAGTCCTCACTTGTGCCATTCAGCCCTTCAAGACAGCACCACCATTCAATATCATCATGACTGAACGTGGATCTGCATGGGTTTCTCTTCAGAAGGGTCGGTGTGGACTTGTCCGTCTGAATGGCCTGCTTCCACACTGTGGTGATTCTATGATGCCAACAGTGTAGGTTCAGTTCCTGCACGTGCAGCAGACCACAGTGAAGGTTCTGCTTTCTCAACCTTGCCTCTGTGTTGACCTACATGTTAACCCAGCCACTGGGCTTTGTCCTTCTATCGAGAAGAGCAGACAAAAATGCTTCTCAGATGACTTTGGCTTTCCACTGTGGGTGTAGTACAGTCTGCCAGCAGCAGGGGATGGTGTTGCATCACCTTAATCGCAGGATCGGGTCCAATCTCTGAGGGGGACTGACCCCTTTTTGATGTGAGGGAGGGTGTAAAAAAACCTCACATTCATTTGTCGCTACCGGTTGCTTAAAGGTTTTCATTTGCACTCCGTTTGCGCGGGAGTTATATGCCCACTGACGGGACGAAGTAACAAGAAAATCAGAATGGGAAACAGAAATTGCTGGAGAAAGTCAGCATCTGGAGTGGGGGTGAGAGTGGGGGAAGAACGCAGTCAACGTTTCTGGTCCAGTGACCATTCTTCAGGACGGCATTTGTCGTCAAAAAGCAGGAAGTCTCGAAAGGGTGCCTGGATAGATGAAAGTGTAAGTTTGCCAGGGAGAGCAGAATTGAGACAATTTTCGGTTTTGTTTGTTGGTCAGATTGTTTGCAAGAGCAGACTGCTCGGACATGTGAATGCACACCTTTGGAGCAAACGGGACTTGAATACGGCACTCCGGGGTTGAGAAATGGAGCTGACCCCTCAAAATGCCACCGACTCCCCGGCGGGGAATTGAACCCCGGTCTCCCGCGTGACAGGCGGGGATACTAACCACTATACTACCGAGGACGGGACGGCGTCGCCCTCTGTTTCATTGGTATTAGATAGAATGTTCTTATGTGAAATTTTGATTTGTTGTCAATTTGAATTCTTCTTTAGATCATTCTGCTACCTCTGTGGAGATGATTCAGATATTAGTTATTGTTGTTTTCATGTTTGAATATCTATCTGTAAAGTAATCCGCTGCTGCTGTAAAACAGCCATTTCCTTGTGTCCTACCATCTGTGTTCAACTTCGTCCACTGCTGATCCACGCGCTCTCATTACCTGCCTCCTACAAACTGGTTCACACGCTGGCCTGTAATACAACACAAATCCAACAGCCTGGCTTCAATTCCCACAGCCAAATGGACTCAGCATGAAAGATTCCCCTTTTCAAGCTCATCCCCTCAGGTTCAACTACCACCCATCGATCGCTCCCTCATCAGAGAGCAGTGCTCCTGGAGGACGGTGGTGACTTTACTGTACGCTGCATCAGCTCCACTGTCAACGTCGAAACACTTTGCCAACAATTTCTTGATGTTTATAAAATCATGAGAATGAACACTTAATCGCAGGGTTACTTCCAACTCACGTCAATCTCTGAGCCATGCATTTAACATCGAAACATAGAAAATAAGTGCAGGGGTAGGCCATTCAGCCCTTCAATTCAGGCAGAATCCGAGGAGCAGGAAAATCAGGATGCTGTCTGACTTGCGTTGCTTTTCCAGCACCACTCTAATCGAGACTCTGATTTCCAGCAACTGCAGTCCTCACTTGTGCCATTCAGCCCTTCAAGACAGCACCACCATTCAATATCATCATGACTGAACGTGGATCTGCATGGGTTTCTCTTCAGAAGGGTCGGTGTGGACTTGTCCGTCTGAATGGCCTGCTTCCACACTGTGGTGATTCTATGATGCCAACAGTGTAGGTTCAGTTCCTGCACGTGCAGCAGACCACAGTGAAGGTTCTGCTTTCTCAACCTTGCCTCTGTGTTGACCTACATGTTAACCCAGCCACTGGGCTTTGTCCTTCTATCGAGAAGAGCAGACAAAAATGCTTCTCAGATGACTTTGACTTTCCACTGTGGGTGTAGTACAGTCTGCCAGCAGCAGGGGATGGTGTTGCATCACCTTAATCGCAGGATCGGGTCCAATCTCTGAGGGGGACTGACCCCTTTTTGATGTGAGGGAGGGTGTAAAAAAACCTCACATTCATTTGTCGCTACCGGTTGCTTAAAGGTTTTCATTTGCACTCCGTTTGCGCGGGAGTTATATGCCCACTGACGGGACGAAGTAACAAGAAAATCAGAATGGGAAACAGAAATTGCTGGAGAAAGTCAGCATCTGGAGTGGGGGTGAGAGTGGGGGAAGAACGCAGTCAACGTTTCTGGTCCAGTGACCATTCTTCAGGACGGCATTTTTCATTTGTCGTCAAAAAGCAGGAAGTCTCGAATGGGTGCCTGGATAGATGAAAGTGTAAGTTTGCCAGGGAGAGCAGAATTGAGACAATTTTCGGTTTTGTTTGTTGGTCAGATTGTTTACAAGAGCAGACTGCTCGGACATGTGAATGCACACCTTTGGAGCAAACGGGACTTGAATACGGCACTCCGGGGTTGAGAAATGGAGCTGACCCCTCAAAATGCCACCAACTCCCCGGCGGGGAATTGAACCCCGGTCTCACGCGTGACAGGCGGGGATACTAACCACTATACTACCGAGGATTGCACGGCGTCGCCCTCTGTTTCATTGGTATTAGATAGAATGTTCTTATGTGAAATTTTGATTTGTAGTCAATTTGAATTCTTCTTTAGATCATTCTGCTACCTCTGTGGAGATGATTCAGATATTAGTTATTGTTGTTTTCATGTTTGAATATCTATCTGTAAAGTAATCCGCTGCTGCTGTAAAACAGCCATTTCGTTGTGTCCTACCATCTGTGTTCAACTTCGTCCACTGCTGATCCACGCGCTCTCATTACCTGCCTCCTACAAACTGGTTCACACGCTGGCCTGTAATACAACACAAATCCAACAGCCTGGCTTCAATTCCCACAGCCAAATGGACTCAGCATGAAAGATTCCCCTTTTCAAGCTCATCCCCTCAGGTTCAACTACCACCCATCGATCGCTCCCTCATCAGAGAGCAGTGCTCCTGGCGGACGTTGGTGACTTTACTGTACGCTGCATCAGCTCCACTGTCAACGTCGAAACACTTTGCCAACAATTTCTTGATGTTTATAAAATCATGAGGATGAACAGTTAATCGCAGGGTTACTTCCAACTCACGTCAATCTCTGAGCCATGCATTTAACATCGAAACATAGAAAATAAGTGCAGGGGTAGGCCATTCAGCCCTTCAATTCAGGCAGAATCCGAGGAGCAGGAAAATCAGGATGCTGTCTGACTTGCGTTGCTTTTCCAGCACCACTCTAATCGAGACTCTGATTTCCAGCAACTGCAGTCCTCACTTGTGCCATTCAGCCCTTCAAGACAGCACCACCATTCAATATCATCATGACTGAACGTGGATCTGCATGGGTTTCTCTTCAGAAGGGTCGGTGTGGACTTGTCCGTCTGAATGGCCTGCTTCCACACTGTGGTGATGCTATGATGCCAACAGTGTAGGTTCAGTTCCTGCACGTGCAGCAGACCACAGTGAAGGTTCTGCTTTCTCAACCTTGCCTCTGTGTTGACCTACATGTTAACCCAGCCACTGGGCTTTGTCCTTCTATCGAGAAGAGCAGACAAAAGTGCTTCTCAGATGACTTTGACTTTCCACTGTGGGTGTAGTACAGTCTGCCAGCAGCAGGGGATGGTGTTGCATCACCTTAATCGCAGGATCGGGTCCAATCTCTGAGGGGGACTGACCCCTTTTTGATGTGAGGGAGGGTGTAAAAAAACCTCACATTCATTTGTCGCTACCGGTTGCTTAAAGGTTTTCATTTGCACTCCGTTTGCGCGGGAGTTATATGCCCACTGACGGGACGAAGTAACAAGAAAATCAGAATGGGAAACAGAAATTGCTGGAGAAAGTCAGCATCTGGAGTGGGGGTGAGAGTGGGGGAAGAACGCAGTCAACGTTTCTGGTCCAGTGACCATTCTTCAGGACGGCATTTTTCATTTGTCGTCAAAAAGCAGGAAGTCTCGAATGGGTGCCTGGATAGACGAAAGTGTAAGTTTGCCAGGGAGAGCAGAATTGAGACAATTTTCGGTTTTGTTTGTTGGTCAGATTGTTTACAAGAGCAGACTGCTCGGACATGTGAATGCACACCTTTGGAGCAAACGGGACTTGAATACGGCACTCCGGGGTTGAGAAATGGAGCTGACCCCTCAAAATGCCACCGACTCCCCGGCGGGGAATTGAACCCCGGTCTCCCGCGTGACAGGCGGGGATACTAACCACTATACTACCGAGGATTGGACGGCGTCGCTCTCTGTTTCATTGGTATTAGATAGAATGTTCTTATGTGAAATTTTGATTTGTTGTCAATTTGAATTCTTCTTTAGATCATTCTGCTACCTCTGTGGAGATGATTCAGATATTAGTTATTGTTGTTTTCATGTTTGAATATCTATCTGTAAAGTAATCCGCTGCTGCTGTAAAACAGCCATTTCGTTGTGTCCTACCATCTGTGTTCAACTTCGTCCACTGCTGATCCACGCGCTCTCATTACCTGCCTCCTACAAACTGGTTCACACGCTGGCCTGTAATACAACACAAATCCAACAGCCTGGCTTCAATTCCCACAGCCAAATGGACTCAGCATGAAAGATTCCCCTTTTCAAGCTCATCCCCTCAGGTTCAACTACCACCCATCGATCGCTCCCTCATCAGAGAGCAGTGCTCCTGGAGGACGGTGGTGACTTTACTGTACGCTGCATCAGCTCCACTGTCAACGTCGAAACACTTTGCCAACAATTTCTTGATGTTTATAAAATCATGAGGATGAACAGTTAATCGCAGGGTTACTTCCAACTCACGTCAATCTCTGAGCCATGCATTTAACATCGAAACATAGAAAATAAGTGCAGGGGTAGGCCATTCTGCCCTTCAATTCAGGCAGAATCCGAGGAGCAGGAAAATCAGGATGCTGTCTGACTTGCGTTGCTTTTCCAGCACCACTCTAATCGAGACTCTGATTTCCAGCAACTGCAGTCCTCACTTGTGCCATTCAGCCCTTCAAGACAGCACCACCATTCAATATCATCATGACTGAACGTGGATCTGCATGGGTTTCTCTTCAGAAGGGTCGGTGTGGACTTGTCCGTCTGAATGGCCTGCTTCCACACTGTGGTGATTCTATGATGCCAACAGTGTAGGTTCAGTTCCTGCACGTGCAGCAGACCACAGTGAAGGTTCTGCTTTCTCAACCTTGCCTCTGTGTTGACCTACATGTTAACCCAGCCACTGGGCTTTGTCCTTCTATCGACAAGAGCAGACAAAAATGCTTCTCAGATGACTTTGACTTTCCACTGTGGGTGTAGTACAGTCTGCCAGCAGCAGGGAATGGTGTTGCATCACCTTAATCGCAGGATCGGGTCCAATCTCTGAGCGGGACTGACCCCTTTTTGATGTGAGGGAGGGTGTAAAAAAACCTCACATTCATTTGTCGCTACCGGTTGCGAAAAGGTTTTCATTTGCACTCCGTTTGCGCGGGAGTTATATGCCCACTGACGGGACGAAGTAACAAGAAAATCAGAATGGGAAACAGAAATTGCTGGAGAAAGTCAGCATCTGGAGTGGGGGTGAGAGTGGGGGAAGAACGCAGTCAACGTTTCTGGTCCAGTGACCATTCTTCAGGACGGCATTTTTCATTTGTCGTCAAAAAGCAGGAAGTCTCGAATGGGTGCCTGGATAGATGAAAGTGTAAGTTTGCCAGGGAGAGCAGAATTGAGACAATTTTCGGTTTTGTTTGTTGGTCAGATTGTTTACAAGAGCAGACTGCTCGGACATGTGAATGCACACCTTTGGAGCAAACGGGACTTGAATACGGCACTCCGGGGTTGAGAAATGGAGCTGACCCCTCAAAATGGCACCGACTCCCCGGCGGGGAATTGGACCCCGGTCTCCCGCGTGACAGGCGGGGATACTAACCACTATACTACCGAGGATTGGACGGCGTCGCCCTCTGTTTCATTGCTATTAGATAGAATGTTCTTATGTGAAATTTTGATTTGTTGTCAATTTGAATTCTTCTTTAGATCATTCTGCTCCCTCTGTGGAGATGATTCAGATATTAGTTATTGTTGTTTTCATGTTTGAATATCTATCTGTAAAGTAATCCGCTGCTGCTGTAAAACAGCCATTTCGTTGTGTCCTACCATCTGTGTTCAACTTCGTCCACTGCTGATCCACGCGCTCTCATTACCTGCCTCCTACAAACTGGTTCACACGCTGGCCTGTAATACAACACAAATCCAACAGCCTGGCTTCAATTCCCACAGCCAAATGGACTCAGCATGAAAGATTCCCCTTTTCAAGCTCATCCCCTCAGGTTCAACTACCACCCATCGATCGCTCCCTCATCAGAGAGCAGTGCTCCTGGAGGACGGTGGTGACTTTACTGTATGCTGCATCAGCTCCACTGTCAACGTCGAAACACTTTGCCAACAATTTCTTGATGTTTATAAAATCATGAGGATGAACAGTTAATCGCAGGGTTACTTCCAACTCACGTCAATCTCTGAGCCATGCATTTAACATCGAAACATAGAAAATAAGTGCAGGGGTAGGCCATTCAGCCCTTCAATTCAGGCAGAATCCGAGGAGCAGGAAAATCAGGATGCTGTCTGACTTGCGTTGCTTTTCCAGCACCACTCTAATCGAGACTCTGATTTCCAGCAACTGCAGTCCTCACTTGTGCCATTCAGCCCTTCAAGACAGCACCACCATTCAATATCATCATGACTGAACGTGGATCTGCATGGGTTTCTCTTCAGAAGGGTCGGTGTGGACTTGTCCGTCTGAATGCCTGCTTCCACACTGTGGTGATTCAATGATGCCAACAGTGTAGGTTCAGTTCCTGCACGTGCAGCAGACCACAGTGAAGGTTCTGCTTTCTCAACCTTGCCTCTGTGTTGACCTACATGTTAACCCAGCCACTGGGCTTTGTCCTTCTATCGAGAAGAGCAGACAAAAATGCTTCTCAGATGACTTTGACTTTCCACTGTGGGTGTAGTACAGTCTGCCAGCAGCAGGGGATGGTGTTGCATCACCTTAATCGCAGGATCGGGTCCAATCTCTGAGGGGGACTGACCCCTTTTTGATGTGAGGGAGGGTGTAAAAAAACCTCACATTCATTTGTCGCTACCGGTTGCTTAAAGGTTTTCATTTGCACTCCGTTTGCGCGGGAGTTATATGCCCACTGACGGGACGAAGTAACAAGAAAATCAGAATGGGAAACAGAAATTGCTGGAGAAAGTCAGCATCTGGAGTGGGGGTGAGAGTGCGGGAAGAACGCAGTCAACGTTTCTGGTCCAGTGACCATTCTTCAGGACGGCATTTTTCATTTGTCGTCAAAAAGCAGGAAGTCTCAAATGGGTGCCTGGATAGATGAAAGTGTAAGTTTGCCAGGGAGAGCAGAATTGAGACAATTTTCGGTT